>NC_079212.1:148714540-148834540 GCF_029633865.1 Lampris incognitus | reverse complement strand
TGCACCCACACCCCCAGTCAGTGCACCCACACCCCCAGTCAGTACACCTACACCTCCAGTCAGTGCTCTCACCTGATCTGTCTGTGGCAGACATTGTGGATGGCGGATTGGGCTTTACAGCCATAAGAAGACTCACAAGTAGCAGAGGCAGGATTGTCATCATCGCACACGACACACAACCTTAAGCCTAAAGAGCGTGTGTGTGTGTGTGTGTGTGTGTGTGTGTGTGTGTGTGTGTGTGGTGGTGGTGTTGTTGTTATTGTTGTTGTTGTTGACCTGGCTCCTGTCTCTCTTTCAGATGGTCCCAGGTTATTCTGTCGCTCCTCTAAACTGGAGGTGCAGAGAGATGAGTGGGAGGAGAGGAGGAGTGCTCTGAGACAGGTCAGACCAACCACCTCACACCACTACTACCACTGCCAATACTACTACCACCACTACTACTACTACCACTACCATTACTACTACCACTACCATTACTACTACCACCACTACTGCTACTACTACTACCACTACCACTACCATTACTACTGTTACCATTACTACTACCACCACTACTACTGCTGCTGCTACCACCACTACTACTACTACTACTACCACTACCATTACTACTACCACCACTACTACTACTGCTACCGCCACTACTACTACTACTAAAACCACTACTACTACCACCACCACCACCACTACTACCACTACTGCTATTACTACATTTACTGTGATTGCTGTTATTACTATTAATTATAATGTTCGTACTACTACTACAGTTACCATGATTATTAAGGTTACTGCTGCTGCTGCTGGTGTGTCGGCTCATTTCTACATTAAAATACTTGACAGGAGGGCAGACAGAAGCCGTCAGGCAGCTGAAATGTGTTCATAGTTAAATTAAATTGTCCTGTCTTCAGCTAGTAGCTTACCTTTTACATAGCATTATAACATAACATATGTTGGGTCTTACACACGGTGGACTAGCGGTGATTATTGTGCAGCAGGTCATACATGTGCAGACTTTATAAACTCCATGCTGTCTGACAGCTGCTCATCATGAAGCTCAGTGTATCTCTTATGCTACCACAGAAGAAGAACATGATGAATGTATTTATACAGCGCTACCGACCACTCAAAGTGCTCTACAGTGTACGCCTCACATTCACACACACATTCAGGAATCAGGAACAATTTATTTGTCATTTCATCTGATGTACTACATCAGGGGTGGCTGACCATGTGCCATGGAGAGCCATGTGTATGCAGGTTTTCATTCCAACCGGACTCCACACCAGCTGATTTCACTGATTAGCAACCCTTCAACCACACGGGAAGACTGTATCGGTGAAATCAGCTGGTGTGGGGTCCGGCTGGAATGAAAACCTGCATACACATGGCTCTCCATGGCACATGGTTAGCCACCCCTGTACTATGTACACAAAAGAAACGAAATTCTGTTTCCCACAGCGGTGCAACACAAAAACACACATCCAAAAACAACACCACCAAAAACAAAGAGAACAAAGCAAAAAACAAACAAACAAACAAACAGCCAACAACACAGTCCACCCAGTCCAAAAAATCCACCGTCCAGAGAATGAACTTCAGCCAGGATGACCGTTGGAACTGCCAGTCTGCATGGGCTAACAGTTAGCTTAGCCTGCCCCGCCTTCTGCGTCCTGTCAAACCGCCCTCAGTGTTTCCCCCTCATATGCAGCTCCAGGCAGGGCCGTGGTCCCTGGCTCCTGATCTCTGGAGGAGCAGGGGATTGAACCAGCGACCTTCAGATTACTAGATGAACCGCTCTACCTCATGACCCATGCCGTTACTTCCTCCTCCTTCACAAGTCCATGATATCTGTTTCCTGTTTAATGTTAGTTTTTATGAGAAATAATAATTTTATGAGAAAATAAACTTAAAATGATTATCAGTTGATGAGCCTTCCGGGAAGATGGCAGAGAGAGTAGCAGCATAGTTAACTAATACTCCTGAGAGAGTAGCAGCATAGTTAACTAATACTCCCGAGAGAGTAGCAGCATAGTTAACTAATACTCCCGAGAGAGTAGCAGCATAGTTAACTAATACTCCCGAGAGAGTAACAGCATAGTTAACTAATACTCCTGAGAGAGTAGCGCTATAGTTAACTAATACTCCTGAGAGAGTAGCAGCATAGTTAATTAATTCTCCTGAGAGAGTAGCAGCATAGTTAACTAATACTCCTGAGAGAGTAGCAGCATAGTTAACTGATACTCCTGAGAGACTAGCAGCATAGTTAACTAATACTCCTGAGAGAGTAGCAGCATAGTTAACTAATACTCCCGAGAGAGTAGCAGCATAGTTAACTAATACTCCCGAGAGAGTAGCAGCATAGTTAACTAATACTCCCGAGAGAGTAACAGCATAGTTAACTAATACTCCCGAGAGAGTAGCAGCATAGTTAACTAATTCTCCTGAGAGAGTAGCAGCATAGTTAACTAATACTCCCGAGAGAGTAGCAGCATAGTTAACTAATACTCCTGAGAGAGTAGCAGCATAGTTAACTAATTCTGCTGAGAGAGTAGCAGCATAGTTAACTAATTCTCCTGAGAGAGTAGCAGCATAGTTAACTAATACTCCCGAGAGAGTAGCAGCATAGTTAACTAATACTCCTGAGAGAGTAGCAGCATAGTTAACTAATACTCCTGAGAGAGCAGCAGCATAGTTAACTAATACTCCCGAGAGAGTAGCAGCATAGTTAACTAATACTCCTGAGAGAGTAGCAGCATAGTTAACTAATACTCCTGAGAGAGTAGCAGCATAGTTAACTAATACTCCTGGGAGAGTAGCAGCATAGTTAACTAATACTCCTGAGAGAGTAGCAGCATAGTTAACTAATACTCCTGAGAGAGTAGCAGCATAGTTAACCAATTCTCCTGGGAGAGTAGCAGCATAGTTAACTAATACTCCTGAGAGAGTAGCAGCATAGTTAACTAATACTCCTGAGAGAGTAGCAGCATAGTTAACTAATACTCCTGAGAGAGTAGCAGCATAGTTAACTAATTCTCCTGAGAGTAGCAGCATAGTTAACTAATACTCCTGAGAGAGTAGCAGCATAGTTAACTAATTCTCCTGAGAGTAGCAGCATAGTTAACTAATACTCCTGAGAGAGTAGCGCTATAGTTAACTAATACTCCTGAGAGAGTAGCAGCATAGTTAATTAATTCTCCTGAGAGAGTAGCAGCATAGTTAACTAATACTCCTGAGAGAGTAGCAGCATAGTTAACTGATACTCCTGAGAGACTAGCAGCATAGTTAACTAATACTCCTGAGAGAGTAGCAGCATAGTTAACTAATACTCCTGAGAGAGTAGCAGCATAGTTAACTAATACTCCTGAGAGAGTAGCAGCATAGTTAACTAATACTCCTGAGAGAGTAGCAGCATAGTTAACTAATACTCCTGAGAGAGTAGCAGCATAGTTAACTAATACTCCTGAGAGAGTAGCAGCATAGTTAACTAATACTCCTGAGAGAGTAGCAGCATAGTTAACTAATACTCCTGAGAGAGTAGCAGCATAGTTAACTGATACTCCTGAGAGACTAGCAACATAGTTAACTAATACTCCTGAGAGAGTAGCAGCATAGTTAACTAATACTCCTGAGAGAGTAGCAGCATAGTTAACTAATACTCCTGAGAGAGTAGCAGCATAGTTAACTAATACTCCCGAGAGGGTAGCAGCATGGTTAACCAATTCTCCCGAGAGACTAGCAGCATTTTTTTGTTTTTCGTTTTGGCTTTTTTCCCTCTTTTTCTCCCCAATTGTAGCCGGCTAATTACCCCACTCGTCCGAGCCATCCTGGTCGCTGCTCCACCCCCTCTGTCGATCCGGGGAGGGCTGCAGACTACCACATGCCTCCTCCGATACATGTGGAGTCACCATCCGCCTCTTTTCACCTGACAGTGAGGCGTTTCCTGCGTGTGGCAGGATCACGCTATCCCCCCCAGTTCCCCCTCCCCCCTGTACAGGTGCCCCAACCGACCAGATGAGGCGCTAGTGCAGCAACCAGGACACATACCCACTCCCAGCTTCCCACCTACAGACATGGTCAATTGTGTTTGTAGGGACGCCCGACCAAGCCAGAGGTAACACGGGCAACACAGTCCAAAAAAAATGTCTCTGTCCAGAGAACGAATGCCGACCATGATGACTGTTGGGACTGCCGGTCTGCATGGACTAGCAGTTAGCTTAGCCTGCCCCACTTCCGCATCCTGTCAGACCACCCTTGGTGTTTCCTCCCCGAGCACAGCTCCAGGCAGGGCCGTGGTCCATGGGCCCACTGAATCACATTCAACACCCTAACTAGCGACGAAGACTATGAAAAGGACGACTGATTTAGTTGATAAACTGTGAGAATAGATGGACTCCTAAAAATGTAACTCCCGAAGAAGTTCCTTTTTCTGAGCGTGTGTGTTATTTTGTGGTTAGGTTTGTTTGTTTGCGTGTTCTTCTGTTGGTTTCATATGTTTAGAAAAGCTGAAATGATCAATACAAGCTAAAGGGAAAAAAGGGATTAAAAGTTAGATTACACTATGACCACCTTTATTTAGAACTGATGAATCTACAAACAGCAGTTTGTACCCAGACGGGGAGTGACTCCTCTTTTTCTTCTCACCAGGAGTACAAGAAGAAGCACAAACACGCCAGGAGGAAGCTGCTGTCCTCGCAGCGGAGCTGAGGACTGTGGGAAGGAATGGGTATATTTTCAGCCAATCAGAGCTGCGGGAACAATTTCATCATGCAGCGCTTTGTGTCTGTGATTGGCTGACGTGTGCAGTGGGCGGGGTTATGCCAGGACTCCGACCCTTCAGGCCTTCACTCATTTTCCGCCAGAGATTCAGCGTTGCCTCGTTTCTCTGTCGCTGTTAAAATGGCTATCAGCAGCCAATAACATACAAGCATTGCTCTATGTCCCGCCCATCACCCTGAAGATGATTGGTGCTGTAGCTGTCAGTCAGCGAGCTCATACAGTCCACCTATGAGCCAGCAGCGAGGTGACATGGCCACTGTCTGACACGGGTTGGTTTCACTCAGGAATCGGTTTGATTGATAGGATTAGACGAGGGAACTTGGTCATGATGTCTAACAAATGATTGTAATCAAATTACTGCTTATTTTCTTTTATTTCCCCCCCTTTTCTCCCCAATTGTATCCGGGCAATCACCCCACTCTTCCGAGCCGTCCCGGTCTCTGCTGCACCTCCTCTGCTGATCCGGGGAGGGCTGCAGACTACCACCTGCCTCCTCCCATACATGTGGAGTCACCAGCCGCTTCTTTTCACCTGACAGTGAGGAGTTTCACCAGAGGGACGTAGTGCGTGGGAGGATCACGCTGTCCCCCCCCCCCCCCCACCCGAACAGGCGCCCCGACTGACCGACCAGAGGAGGCGCTAGTGCAGCGACCAGGACACATATCCACATCCAGCTTCCCACCTGCAGACACAGCCACTTGTCTGTAGGGACGCCCGACCAAGCCGGAGGTAACACAGGGATTCGAACCAGCGATCCCCGTGTTGTTAGGCAACGGAGCAGACCGCCACACTGCCCGGATGCTGTTATTTTTTGTACTGTGATGGATTACTTCCTCTCCAAGTTTAATTCACTTTCAACTTTATTGCAGCTTTGGCTTCAGCAAACTGGTGGTCGGGTGAAATATTGTGCGAAGTTGTGCTGAATAAAGACATCTGAATGAAACCCAATAGTTTCCTGAGTGGAATTCAAACGGAACCATTTGCTCAGCACAATTCAGTCAAAAGTCACTAAATCACAAAGTTCATGATCTCAGATGATCTTGAATTAAGTCGCTCAGTGCAGACTGACTGCCTGCTGAAACAATCGCACAGAAACAGGCAGAGAACACATTTACACATGACACGAGGTTTTAACAGCCACAGCATCCAACAATGAGAACAAACAGCCGATACACAACCCTGACTTGGATTCTAAATCATGATTATAACCTTTGTCAAGAAAAGGTTAGAACGATGATAGATTTATAACACACGATCAGTACAGATAAATCCTCCCTAGAATATATCCAGTCCATCCCACCAAAACATGAAGCCACTCCCCACCAACAGGGGTCAGTAGTGAGACAGACGGCGTGGGGTGTACTGCTCTGTCGTGTGGCGGTGTCTACTTCCGGTAGTGGGCGGGGCCTGAGGCCTTTGTCTGACTTGTCTGTCCTGCATGTAACCCTCCTCTTGTACAGGAGCGGTGGGCACCGCAGCCCCCGGGGGACCTCCTCCTCCACTTCTTCTTTCCTTTGCCTTGCTGAGGGGCACAGGCAGCAGTATTAACCCTAACATGCACGGCTGGGGCTTTCTGATGAGTGCTGGGGTAGGCTCCAGCATCCCCACCACCCCGCGAGCAGGATAAGCGGTCCAGATAACGGACGGAGGATGGATGGAGCACCTGGAGGAAACCCACGCAGACCAGGGAGAACGTGCAAACTCCACACAGCAGCACCCGGGACGGCCTGGGGGTTCGAACCCGGGACCTTCTTGGTGTGAGGCAGCAGTGCTGCCCGCTGGGCCGCCGTGCTGTGCTGTATGTGTCCTCTCTGCCTGCATGCAGAACCGCGGCCAGAAGGTCTCTGCTGAAGCAGAGCTGCAGTACATGGGGTTTAGAGAGGTGCTACGTCAGGGGTTTAGAGAGGTGCTACGTCAGGGGTTTAGAGAGGTGCTACGTCAGGGGTTTAGAGAGGTGCTACGTCAGGGGTTTAGAGAGGTGCTACGTCAGGGGTTTAGAGAGGTGCTACGTCAGGGGTTTAGAGAGGTGCTACGTCAGGGGTTTAGAGAGGTGCTACGTCAGGGGTTTAGAGAGGTGCTACGTCAGGGGTTTAGAGAGGTGCTACGTCAGGGGTTTAGAGAGGTGCTACGTCAGGGGTTTAGAGAGGTGCTACGTCAGCAGAGGTTACTGTTCTCACTGCAGACGATGAACACAAACACGCCTGGGTGGAGCTGCAGACTGACTGCAGATCACATGGTACACAGACAACAGTACCTCCAACAGTACTAACATAGTACCACAGTACATACTGATACACATGGTACACAGACAACAGCACCTCCAACAGTACTAACATAGTACCACGGTACATACTGATACACATGGTACACAGACAACAGCACCTCTAACAGTACTAGCATAGTACCACGGTACATACTGATACACATGGTACACAGACAACAGTACCTCCAACAGTACTAACATAGTACCACGGTACATACTGATACACATGGTACACAGACAACAGTACCTCCAACAGTACTAACATAGTACCACGGTACATACTGATACACATGGTACACAGACAACAGTACCTCCAACAGTACTAACATAGTACCACGGTACATACTGATACACATGGTACACAGACAACAGCACCTCTAACAGTACTAACATAGTACCACGGTACATACTGATACACATGGTACACAGACAACAGTACCTCTAACAGTACTAACATAGTACCACGGTACATACTGATACACATGGTACACAGACAACAGTACCTCCAACAGTACTAACATAGTACCACGGTACATACTGATACACATGGTACACAGACAACAGTACCTCTAACAGTACTAACATAGTACCACGGTACATACTGATACACATGGTACACAGACAACAGCACCTCTAACAGTACTAACATAGTACCACGGTACATACTGATACACATGGTACACAGACAACAGCACCTCCAACAGTACTAACATAGTACCACGGTACATACTGATACACATGGTACACAGACAACAGCACCTCCAACAGTACTAACATAGTACCACGGTACATACTGATACACATGGTACACAGACAACAGCACCTCCAACAGTACTAACATAGTACCACGGTACATACTGATACACATGGTACACAGACAACAGCACCTCTAACAGTACTAACATAGTACCACGGTACATACTGATACACATGGTACACAGACAACAGCACCTCCAACAGTACTAACATAGTACCACGGTACATACTGATACACATGGTACACAGACAACAGCACCTCCAACAGTACTAACATAGTACCACGGTACATACTGATACACATGGTACACAGACAACAGCACCTCCAACAGTACTAACATAGTACCACGGTACATACTGATACACATGGTACACAGACAACAGCACCTCCAACAGTACTAACATAGTACCACGGTACATACTGATACACATGGTACACAGACAACAGCACCTCTAACAGTACTAACATAGTACCACGGTACATACTGATACACATGGTACACAGACAACAGCACCTCTAACAGTACTAACATAGTACCACGGTACATACTGATACACATGGTACACAGACAACAGCACCTCTAACAGTACTAACATAGTACCACGGTACATACTGATACACATGGTACACAGACAACAGCACCTCTAACAGTACTAACATAGTACCACGGTACATACTGATACACATGGTACACAGACAACAGCACCTCTAACAGTACTAACATAGTACCACGGTACATACTGATACACATGGTACACAGACAACAGCACCTCTAACAGTACTAACATAGTACCACGGTACATACTGATACACATGGTACACAGACAACAGCACCTCTAACAGTACTAACATAGTACCACGGTACATACTGATACACATGGTACACAGACAACAGCACCTCTAACAGTACTAACATAGTACCACGGTACATACTGATACACATGGTACACAGACAACAGCACCTCTAACAGTACTAACATAGTACCACGGTACATACTGATACACATGGTACACAGACAACAGTACCTCTAACAGTACTAACATAGTACCACGGTACATACTGATACACATGGTACACAGACAACAGTACCTCTAACAGTACTAACATAGTACCACGGTACATACTGATACACATGGTACACAGACAACAGCACCTCTAACAGTACTAACATAGTACCACGGTACATACTGATACACATGGTACACAGACAACAGTACCTCTAACAGTACTAACATAGTACCACGGTACATACTGATACACATGGTACACAGACAACAGTACCTCCAACAGTACTAACATAGTACCACGGTACATACTGATACACATGGTACACAGACAACAGCAACTCCAACAGTACTAACATAGTACCACGGTACATACTGATACACATGGTACACAGACAACAGCACCTCTAACAGTACTAACATAGTACCACGGTACATACTGATACACATGGTACACAGACAACAGTACCTCTAACAGTACTAACATAGTACCACGGTACATACTGATACACATGGTACACAGACAACAGCACCTCTAACAGTACTAACATAGTACCACGGTACAAACTGCTACACATGGTACACAGACAACAGTACCTCTAACAGTACTAACATAGTACCACGGTACATACTGATACACATGGTACACAGACAACAGTACCTCTAACAGTACTAACATAGTACCACGGTACATACTGATACACATGGTACACAGACAACAGCACCTCTAACAGTACTAACATAGTACCACGGTACATACTGATACACATGGTACACAGACAACAGTACCTCTAACAGTACTAACATAGTACCACGGTACATACTGATACACATGGTACACAGACAACAGTACCTCTAACAGTACTAACATAGTACCACAGTACATACTGATACACATGGTACACAGACAACAGTACCTCTAACAGTACTGTAGCGAATTCGGGGGATAACGCCGCCACAGGAAGTGCCGCGGCCGGGACGCGAACCCGTACCGCCCGCACCGCGGGAGGCATCGCTAACCGCTAGACTAAAGGGTCCGACCAGCCTGCCAGCGGCCACCAGCGTGTCTCCTTATCCATGCACGGTACAGGATGCACCACCTGCTGTAACCTGTTTCAGTTTCTGTAAATGTAGCATCTTGCCTACATGAAACAAGCACACACACAGTGTTTGTTTACTTATATACTGATGAAAACTTCGGGAGCACTACAACTACACAGCACAGCACAGCACAGCACAGCCACCTCGTCCGGCGTTCATTACACAACAGAACTACATCCGGGGGAAGGTCCTAGGTAGTAATGGGTAAACCAATTTACTGCTACTGCCACCTAGTGGACATACAGGTAAGTGGGTCTGGTTTATTACACAAGTTACTGTGTTAGCTGTTAGGCTAACAAAAAGTTCCTCCACAGGGATCACCAACGCTAACAACCAACGATGAAACAAAGTGGGCATGTGCCAAACCTGACCCCCAGCTAGTGTAACGTGATTCCACATGACTCATGCTAGTCAACATTTAACAGTCACTTTCCAGGAAATAATTGTTTGTTTTTGGTCTTTGTTTTTCTAACATGCTTTCAGTGCTACCCAGGAAGTTGAGGGTGGACTACCTGACTCCCGTGAGATCCAGGCACATTCTTGCCTCTCCTGGAACATGATCTCACCCCTACCTATCACAGTCTTTCCTGTCCAAGGACAGGATGTTGTGTTGCTGTTAAGCCCACTCAGGCACATTTGTAATTTGTGGTATTGGGCCATACAAATAAAACTGATTTGATTTGATCTACGACCAAACATGGGGGGTTGAGCACCACATCGTCACCACCGGCCCGCCGGTGCACGCCCGAGCTCGGCACCTCGACCCGACCAAGCTCTCTGTCGCCAAGGCGGAGTTTGAGAACATGGAGCGCCTGGGCTTCACCCCTCCACATAGTGCCTAAGCCTGGCGGTGGGTGGCGTCCATGTGGTGACTACCGTCGGCTCGATGACGCAACAACACCGGGCCGCTACCCGGTCCCTCACATCAAAATTTCTCCGCCCACCTGGCTGGGAAAGTGATCTTGTCCAAGGTGGACCTCGTCCGGGGATACCACCAGGTGCCCGTCCATCCCGCGGATGTCCCCAAAACGGCTGTGACAACTCCGTTCGGACTGTTCGAGTTCCTGCGCATGCCGTTTGGGCTCAAGAACGCCGCGCAGTCCTTCCAACGCCTCATGGACTCAGTGTTGCGGGACCTGCCTTTCCTCTTTGTGTACCTGGATGACATCCTGGTCGCTAGCGCCTCCGTGTCCGAGCACTTGTCCCACCTCAGAGCCCTTTTCGAGAGGCTCAGCCTGCACGGGTTGATAGTTAACCCGGCCAAAAGCCAGTTTGGTCTGAGCACCATCGACTTCCTGGACCACCGGGTCACCAAGGACGGGGCGGCCCCCCTTCCATCTAAGGTGGAGGCCGTCGCAGACTTTCCACGCCCACACACGGCCCAGTCCCTCCGGGAGTTCATTGGCATGGTGTCCTTCTACCACCGGTTCATCCCCCGGGCTGCCGCTCTCCTCCGCCCCCTATATGAGGCTCTGAAGGGCACAGCCCCCAAACACGCCGTGGACTGGTCTGCAGAGAGGGACACGGCTTTTAAGGATGTGAAGGCCGCCCTGGCTGACACGGCGATGCTGGCACACCCTGTGTCTGGAGCGCCCATCGCCATCACGACGGATGCTTCGGACTACGCTGTCGGCGCGGTTTACGATCAGCGGGTGGGCGGCGCGTGGCAGCCACGTGCCTTCTTCAGCCGGAAGTTGAACCTGAGGGAGCGCAAATACAGCAGCTTTGATCGTGAGGTGCTTGGCCTTTTCCTCGCTGTTAGGCACTTCCGTTTCCTGCTGGAGGGCCGTCAGTTCACGGCTTTCGTCGACCACAAACCGCTGGTGTTCGCGGTGCCCAAGGTGGCAGAGCCGTGGTCAGCCCACCAGCAGCGACAGTTGTTCTACATCTCAGAGTTTACCACCGACGTGAGGCATGTCGCTGGGAAGTCCAACCCGGTCACCGACTGTCTCTCCCGGGCCATCGCTGGTGCCGCCCATTTGGGACTCGACTACAGCCAGATGGCGGCTGACCAGGCCGCCGACCCAGGAGTGCAGGCATGCAGGACCGCCATCACAGGGCTGCAGTTGGAGGATGTGGCTTTCGACGACGCCGGCGCCACGCTCCTGTGCGACGTCTCTACGGGTCAGCCCAGACCCATGGTTCTGACTGCTGGGAGGCGGCGGGTCTTCGACGTGGTCCATGGGCTGTCTCCCCCTGGCAGAAAGCCTTCACAGAGGTTGGTGGCGGCAAAGTTTGTCTGGCATGGACTCAAAAAGGATGTGAGGGACTGGGCTGACACCTGTGTGGAGTACCAACGCTCCAAAGTGCTCCGGCACATCAAAGCGCCCCTGATACCTTTCACGGTACCTGAGAGGAGGTTCGACCACGTGAATGTGGACCTGGTAGGCCCCCTACCCCCCTCCCGTGGTTTCACATACCTGCTCACCATGGTCGACAGGACCACGTGATGGCCAGAGGCCGTCCCGCTTTCGTCCACGACAGCGCCTGAGGTTGCCCGAGCGTTCATCGGAACCTGGGTCGCCCGCTTTGGCACCCCATCTGACCTCTTCTCGGACAGAGGGCCGCAATTCACGTCAGCGCTCTGGGAGGAGATCGCCGCGGGTTTAGGGGTGAGGCTCCATCGCACCACAGCGTATCACCCTCAAGCGAATGGATTGGTCGAGAGGTTCCATCGCTCGATGAAGGCCGCATTGTGGGCTACCCTCAAGGACGACCGCTGGGTCGACAAACTGCCTTGGGTCATGCTTGGGCTCAGGACGGCCCCCAAGGAGGACCTCCAGTCCTCATCCGCCGAACTGGTCTACGGACAGCCACTTCGGGTCCCGGGGGATTTCCTTCCCACCGCCACAGCTCCCTGGTCCGCCAGCTGCCAACGGACTGCGCTGCAGGAGGAAGCCAGGGCTTTTGTACCGGTCCCCACGTCTCAGCATGGCGGCTCTCCGTCCTATGTCCCCACGGAGCTGTGGTCGGCGGAGTATGTTTTCATCCGCCACGACGCGCACCGCGGTCCCCTGCAGCCACCCTACGACGGTCCATTTCGGGTACGGGACACTGGAGATAAGCACTTTGTGGTGGAGGTTGGCAGCAGGCTGGAGCGGGTTTCTGTGGACCGCCTCAAGCCTGCTCACCTGGACTTGGACCGCCCTGTTGGTCGGGCCCTCCCCCCACGGCGGGGGCGCCCCCCGGCCTTGCCCCCCTCCCCCGGTGAGCCGCCCCCTGCTTCCCCAGCCCCTCCCTTTCCCCGGTCCAGCTGTGAGGACTCTGCTGCTTTGCCTGCGGTTAACCAGCCCCCAGCTCCTGTTCAGCGGAGCCGTTGGGGCAGAGAGATCCGCCCCCCTCGCCACACTGACTTGTCCTATTAAGGCGAGTTCTGGGGGGACGTGTGTAGTGGTTATGGGGATACATCATTCCCTTTGTTGAGCTAGTAGGAACGTTTACAGTGACGCACTTCCGCTGCGCGGGTGTGTGTGTGTGTGTTGTTGTTGTAATGGTGGAGGAATAAATGCTGCACGTTGTGTAGCCGCAAGAGAAAGTTGTCACGACTCCTGCTTGAGCTCCTCTACACACACAATGCAGGAGAGCTGATAACATAACCCCCCTCCTCCCCCCCACATATATATATATGAGATGAGTTCCGTTCTGAATAAGCCGAACATGAAGTCATTATAGTAACAATACAACATAAATACAAATCTTGAAACAAATAAAATCAAAAAAGAAAAAGATTAATTTGACATCAGGCGATTTCATCGTTGTGCGCGCGCGCACACACACGCTACATTTCTGTCAAACTGGCGCGTGCTCGTCGTCAACACGTGGCTTATAAGACGGACCGAGCTGAACCGAACAGAAGCAGATCAGCTGCGGAGACCTGCTGACTTGTTGGACAGGCCAGCTGATCAGCCGGGGAACCGGTCCGCCGGGGAACTGGTCTGTCGGGGAACCGGTCTGTCGGGGAACTGGTCTGTCGGGGAACCGGTCTGTGGGTGAACTGGTTCGTTGGTGAACCGCTGGTGAGGGATGAGAGCGGACGGGAAACAGCGCCCTCTAATGGCGGTTCATGCTAGTGATGATGAGGGCTGGATGAGGATCAGCTGCGGCGGCGTCACAACAAAAATGGAGGCGAGGAGGAAGTAGACCAGAGAAACGCAGGACATCTCCAGAAAGACCCCGAACCTACACGAACCCACGTTGTGGCGCTGCATATGTAACCCGCAGCACCTGTGACTGGACCGGGAAGGTTGCGGTTCGTGTGGACTCAGGATGGACTCCGTCTCTTTTCCAGAAGAACCAACTGAGAGGAAAGTGTCGATTGTCGGCTCGGAGCTGGTGGATAACTACACTGTACGTCCCGGTTTGCTCAACCCATTTAACACATTTAAATAACTCGTCCATGAAGGACCACTAACTAACATTACCAATACTTACTTCAATCACCATCAACTGTACAACCGCCATGGACCCTGGGATCAGGTGGACTCACAAAGCGGCACCAAACCTGATGATATTACGTAAACCTGCTAGCATAACATATAAACCTGCTAGCATAACATATAAACCTGATGATATAACATATAAACCTGCTAGCATAACATATAAACCTGCTAGCATAACATATAAACCTGATGATATAACGTAAACCTGCTAGCTAAACCTGATAATATAAACCTGATAATATAACATGTAAACCTGATAATATAACATATAAACCTGATAATATAACATATAAACCTGATGATATAACATATAAACCTGCTAGCATAACATATAAACCTGCTAGCATAACATATAAACCTGCTAGCATAACATATAAACCTGCTAGCATAACATGTAAACCTGCTAGCATAACATATAAACCTGCTAGCTAAACCTGATAATATAAACCTGATGACATCACATAAACCTGCTAGCATAACATATTAACCTGATGATATAACGTAAACCTGCTAATATAACATATAAACCTGCTAGCATAACATATAAACCTGATGATATAACGTAAACCTGCTAGCTAAACCTGATAATATAAACCTGATAATATAACATGTAAACTTGATAATATAACATATAAACCTTGATAGTATAACATATAAACCTAATAATATAACACTTGAACCTGATAATATAATATATAAACCTGATAATGTAACATATAAACCTGATAATGTAACGTATAAACCTGATAATATAACATATAAACCTGCTAATATAACATATAAACCTGATAATTTAACATATAACCCTGATAATGTAATATAAACCTGATAATGTAACATATAAAACTTATAATGTAACATATAAACCTGATAATATAACATATAAACAAATAAAGTATGATAAACAAATTATCATTAGATGAGAATGTTCAGCTGCTTGCCATTTAAATATTGCAAATAATGAAATGTAATTAAATAGTCTGAATAATTAAACAGTGGGATTGAATTTGACAAGAGGGTTTGAACTGGGTCCCATACCTGACAGCCAGAGCACTGAAACGAATTTCTATCGTTTATTTATTTAAAGATAAAGCTTTTACAAGTAAAATAGGGGGATCAGATGTAATACAAGACAGTAATATAACTGCATGTTTTTACAAATGTTCATATTATCTGACTACTAAATCGTTACGTGTGAGTGTGCATAATGAATGTAGGAGGTGTAGTTGCTGGTTTCGGTGTCTTGGTTACTCAGACTGATGTTGTGTTTCAGGTCTACATCATCGAGGTGACAGATGGAGAACACAAATGGACCACAAAGCATCGGTACAGCGACTTCCATGAACTCCATGAGAAAGTAAATACGTCCTCATCATCTGATGGGTTTTACCATCAACCCAGAAACATTCACAGACTGTGAAAGCTAGCTAGTCAGAAACACATAAATGCGTCTATAATACTATTCTGATGATAGGTATATACACCATTCAGCCAAACCATTAAAATCACCTGCCTAATATTGTGTAGGTCCCCCTTGTGCCACCAAAACAACTCTGACCCATCGAGGCATACACTCCACAAGACCTCTGAAGGTGTCCCCTGGTATCTGGCACCAACACATTAGCAGCAGATCCTTTAAATCCTGTAAGTTGTGAGGTGGAACCTCCATGGATCGGACTTCTTTTTACAGCACATCCCACAGATGCTCGATCGGATTGAGATCTGGGGAATTTGGAGGCCAAGGCAACACCTTGAACTCTTCGTCAGGTTCCTCAAACCATTCCTGAACAATTTTGGCTGTGTGGCAGGGTCCATGATCCTGCTGAAGGAGGCCACTGCCATCAGGGAATACTGTTGCCATGAAGGGGTGTACTTGGTCTGCAGCGATGTTTAGGTAGGTGATACGTGTCAAAGTAACACCCACATGAATGCCAGGACCCAAGGTTATCCAGCAGAACCTTTCCCAGAGCATCATACTGCCTCCGCTGGCTTGCCTTCTTCTTCTTCCTGGTGCCATCTCTTCGCCAGGTAAACAATGCACATGCACCCGGCCATCCACATGCTGTAAAAGAAAACGTGATTTTGCAGACCAGGCCACTTTCCATTGCTCCATGGTCCAGTTCTGATGCTGACATGCCCATTGTAGGCACTTTTGGCAGTTGACAGGGGTCATCATGGGCACTCTGACCGGTCTGCGGTTACGTAGCTCCATATGCAACAAGCTGTGATGCACTGTGTGTTCTGACACCTGTCTATCATAACCAGCATTAACTTTTTCAGCAGTTTGAACTACAGTAGCTCTTCTGTGGGATCGGACCAGACGGGCTAGCCTTCGCTCTTCACATGCATCAATGAACCTTGGGCGCCCATGACCCGGTCGCCGGTTCACCGGTTTTCCTTCCTTGGACCACTTTTGTTAGGTACTGACCACTGCATACCAGGAACACCCCACAAGACCTGCCGTTTTGGAGATGCTCTGACCCAGTTGTCTAGCCATCACAGTTTGGCCCTTGTCCAAGTTGCTCACATCCTCACGTTTGCAACACAACTTCAAGAACTGACTGTTCACTTGCTGCCTATTATATCCCACCCCTTGACAGGTGCCATGGTAACAAGATAATCAATGTTATTCACTTACCTGTCAGTGGTTATAATGTTTTGGCTGATCAGTGTATATGTATTTAAAAAGTCATAACTTGTGTTTGTTGACCTCATCATCCAGTATGTCTGAGCTGCTGGCTGTGGTGTGATGGAGGCTTTTGTAAAGGTGGTTTTGTGTGTCAGCTCACAGCGGAGAATAAAGTGGATAAACACCTGCTGCCTCCCAAGAAGATCCTGGGGAAAAACTCCCGGAGTCTGGTGGAGCGGAGGCAGAAGGATCTGGAAGTTTATCTCCAAACCCTCCTGACGAGCTTTCCTACTGCAGCTCCCAAAGCGCTGTCCTGTTTCATGCACTTTAACCTCTATGTAAGTACACCATCACTGCACTAACATGGTACTACATCACACAGTACTACATCCACACAATACAACATCCACACAGCGCTACATCCACACAGTACAACATCCACATTGTACTACATCTACTCAATACTACAGCCACAGAGTACTACATTCACACAGTACTACATCTACAGAGTACTACATCCACACAATACAACATCAACATTGTACTACATCTGCTCAATACTACAGCCGCATAGTACTACATCCACACTAGGGCTGCAACAATGAATTGATGAAACCAATAAAATTAAATTATAGAAATAGTTGGTGACGAAGGTGTATGAATTTAAATACTTGGGGTCAACTGTCCAAAGTAACAGGGAGTGCAGAAGAGAGGTGAAGAAGAGCGTGGAGGCAGGGTGGAGTGGGTGGAGAAGAGTGTCGGGAGTGATTTGTGACAGGGAAGGTTTACAAGATGGTTGTGAGACCAGCTATGTTGTATGGTTTGGAGACAGTGGCACTGATGAAAAGACAGGAGGTGGAGCTGGAGGAGGCAGAGATGAAGATGATAAGATTTTCACTGAGAGTGATGAAGAAGGACAGGATTATATTAGAGGGACAGCTCAGGTTTGACAGTTTGGAGACAAAGCAAGAGAGACAAGATTGAGATGGTTTGGACATATGTGGAGGAGAGATGCTGGGTATATTGGGAGAAGGATGCTGAATATGGAGCTGCCAGGGAAGAGGAGGTTTATGGATGTGGTGAGGGAGGGCATGCAGGTGGCTGGTGTGACAGAGGAAGATGCAGAGGACAGGAAGAGATGGAAATGGATGATCTGCTGTGGTGACCCCTAACGGGAACAGCTGAAAGTAGTAGTAGTAGTAGTCGTAGTAGTGGTAGACCCATGGCATGCTTTGTGTTTTGAAAGTGAGGAATTGGTTCATCTCTCAGCAGGTAGTTCTCTTTTATCTACACAGTAGCCAGTGTTTGTTTGTGATCCAGCTTGTTAACAGTTTGTGTTTTTCTTTATTGTTTATAATTTATTACTGTTTTAACAACTCGGGTCCATTCAATACATGTAAAAATTACCTGTTTTTGTGCACTTTATTAAAAACAGGGGCGTCCAGGTAGCATAGCGGTCTATTGCGTTGCCTACCAACATAGAGATCGGCAGTTACCTTCAGCTTGGTCGGGCGTCCCTACAGACACAATTGACCATGTCTGCGGGTGGGAAGCCGGATGTGGGTATGTGTCCTGGTCTCTGCACTAGCGCTTCCTCTGGTCAGTCGGGGCACCTGTTTAGGGGAGAGGGGGAACTAGGGGGAACAGCGTGATCCTCCCATGTGCTACGTCCCCCTGGTGAAACTCCTCACTGTCAGGTGAAAGGAAGCGGCTGGTGACTCCACATGTATGGGAGGAGGCATGTGGTAGTCTGCAGCCCTCCCCGGATCAGCAGAGGGGGTGGAGCAGAGACCGGGACGGCTCAGAAGAGTGGGGTATTAAGCCAGATACAACTGGGAGAAAATCAAAACAAAAAACAAGCATATATGTTTTGCAGGTGTTGTGTAGCATACATGTAGGTGTGTGGTTGTGTTTGTGTTGTCTGTGTAGAATAACGGTGTGTTTTGTGAAACATTGATTAACAGAATTGGGGATATTGTACAAATAAAACTGACTCCACTCTCCGAACTGCTCTGGGGCTCCGCCTGAACATCAGAGAGACATGTTGACCTTTGACCCTCTTTATTCCCCGCCTGTCAGGGTCACGGTCTGTCTCGGTGTGGGTCAGTAGGGTCACACAGAAGGTGTGTTTTGTTTGCTGTCCATGTGTCTTCGTCTTCATGAGAGTCGTCAGTAGTTTGATATTCATCACTCATAACAGTGGAGAAATAATCCTGTTTGTCTTTCATTCAACAAGACACGGTGACTTTGAAGTGAATGTTTCTACTTGAAAATAACTGTCTCTCTCTCTCTCTATCTCTCTCTGTCTCCCTCTCTGTCTGCCTCTCTCTCTCTCTGTCTCTGTCTGCCTTTGTCTGTTTGTCTCTCTGTCTCTGTCTCTGTCTGCTTTCTCTCTTTCTGTCTCTGTCTGTCTCTCTCTCTGTCTCTCTCTCTGTCTTTCTATCAGGAGATAAATGGAGTCACTGCAGCACTGGCAGAGGAGTTGTTTCACAAAGGTTAGCTCCCTCCCTGACCCCTGACCCTCCCACTTCCTGTTTGTGGTAGTTAACTAGATGAACCGTCTGTGTGTCTCACTGTCTGCAGGTGAGCAGTTGTTGGTGGCCGGGGAGGTCTTCTGTCTCCGTCCTCTGCAGTTGTACTCTGTCAGCCAGCAGCTCCGATTGGCCAAACCCACCTGCTGTACTGGAGACGCCAAAACAGACCTTGGCCACATCCTGGACTTCACCTGTAGACTGCGGTACCTGAAGGTGAGACAGGCTGCGGCCTGGCTGACTGACATGTGTCTGTAGGAAACACCTCATGGCATCTGCTTGACATGACAGCTGACTCTTCCCTGGGCTGCTGCTTTGTGTGTGTGTGTGTTGGTTCTGGCCCAGTCTCACTGCTCTGCTGTGTTGGCTCAGGTCACTGGCACCAGGGGCCCTGTGGGAACCAGTAACATCCAGGAAATCCGTCTCCCATTTGACCTGTCTATCTTTAGATCACTGCTGCATATCGAGGTAACCTGTCTGTGTATCTGCCTGTCTGTCTGTCTGTCTGTCTGTCTGTCTGTCTATCTGTGTACAGCTGTGTGTCTGTGTTTTTCATCTTCCCCTGTGTCAGTTGCGATGTCAGCCTGTCTGGTCTTGTGTCAACAGATCAGCGAGTGCAGCTGGCAGCAGATTGGAGGCTTTCCTTCTCTGCGGAGCATCCTGGCCACACTCAGTATCCATCACTCCACGGACACCATGATGGTACTGACCCCACCACACATCACCTGTCACACTCTTAGTAGAGCTGTCTCGCCCAGGACATTCTGGTTGACATTAACTCTCATACAAATAATCGCCATTAACCATTTAATTGTTTTTTTTTACTTTTTCCCCTCCCTTTTTCTCCCATATGTACTTGGCCAATTACCCTCTTTTCTGAGCGGTCTGTCTTTCCAAGTTGGGTGAATTGGGTGGGGTGGTGGATCCGTAGATGGTTTTTTAAATGTGTGGTATTAGCACCCTTGACCGCCACTTTTTTGCTGCAAATCCGACAGATCGCCTCCTCCAAGTTATCGGGCTCTCCTTTTTCATTTGGCCTAAAACCAACATGTGCCCACAGCGCTGCTCTGCTGTTTGGCTCTGACACTACATCCATGATGTTCATGTCAACACATGCTTGTCCACATGCAGGCGTCCAATATTACAGAATATTAGAGAATATTATGGAATAAGCGTCTCAAGATAAAAGTTTATTGGCGCTAATTCACCACTCATGGGCCTCTTAAAAGAGCGCCAGTCAGACAACGAACGGTGGAACACGGCATGGAAATACTGATGAAAATATACTTTAACTTCACTTTTTAATACTTTATTGATCCCTTTGGGGGAATTCTTCCTCTGCATGTAACCCATCCTAGCTGTGTAGCTAACTGCGTAGCTAGCTGTGTAGCTAGGAGAAGTGAGGGGAAATACGACGTTTCTGTTAGTTTCATCCAGCTGTTTTTGTACAAATGGATGGAAACGAGTCTAACGATTATGCAGAATGACCGTGGTCAAGTAAAATAATGGCGATCAGGCGATTATGTAATAATTGTGACAGCGCTACCTGTTAGTAGAGATTATTAGTGTTACTTTAATGAAGAACTAGATGCTCCTCTCTCCTCTTGTGTTCGAATTGAATTGTTTTAATGTCTATGATAGTTAATTTTCAGATTACGTTGAATAGTTGGATTGCAATAGCTGTTGCATTAATCTGATTAACATCTCATTTTTAACTTCATGTAAACACGCTGAATGATGACTAACGATGACGTCAACTGAGTCTAGCTGTCAATCATCCTTTCAAATAGCACAACAGCAAGGATAGCAAGGAGACAGATTAAACCGGCTCCCTGCCCTCCTTGGTGCCTTTGAGGTGGTGCCCTGGTGCCTTTGAGCAGGGCACCACCTCCTCTCTGGTACTGTAATAAAGTCTGTCTCTCTCAGTCCATACTAGTCCCAGAGGCATCTGAGTTCTCCCAGTGGGAGGTGGAGGGGGGGGAGTCCTGCGGTCCCGTCACCGCCGTCATCCCTCTGTGGAGCAACCTGACCACGCTGGACATGAGCTACAACACCATCTGCACCATCGACAGCTCTGTGGTGAGGTTGTCTGCATGTCTCTGTCTTCCTTCCTGTCTGGCTGCCCACTTGTCTGTCTCTCCAGATGTACCCAAGTGTCCTTGTCAAAATGACTTCCATTAAACAATGACAGAAAAACTAAATAACTTTTCACATTTCGATTGAAATTCATTAAGTCACTTTTTTTATTGCTCTATTTTCAGTTCACATTCTTATTACCTCTGAATTGATCTGCCAGGTGTTTATTACTTTCACCCCTTTATGCTTCTACATAAATGATAAAAGGGAGTTTTGTATGATAATTGATGAAAGTGGTGCCACATGACAATGTTTATTCTTCAATTCCTTTTTCTCTTCACGTCTGATTTAATTGTTTTATCTTTATTTTATTTTCTCTGTCCTGTAGAAAGTGATTCCTAAGGTGGAGTTTCTGGATCTCAGCCACAACCTGCTGTCCTCCATAGACAACCTGCAGGTGAGCCTCAGCTTTAAATGGACAGGAGACCAAGCAGTTATGAGCCATACGTCCATCGAAGCATGATGGCATGTCACATTAGAAAAGCTGGATGAAACCACAAAATTCTTCGGTATTGTAAAAATGTTTTTATGCACATTTGAGGTGAAATTTATCTTTTGTCAGTGAGGAGTTTATGTGCTAAATGGGCAACAAAAACACATTTATTATTTACAGGCCAGTGGCCACTCTTTCAGGGATGAGGATTTTTGTTCATCCTTGATAGGGAGGAACGCTGGTTTGAATGGGGAGTCAAAGAGGCCATCTGTGTGAAGAGGGAATGACCATCCCTGAACTGGGGGGGGGGGGGAGACTAAGACTCTGATTGTAGCTATTTCCCGATCCTCTGTGAATAGTACACATGGCCATTGTAACTCTAGTTAAGGGCCCAGACATACCAAACCAACTAATAGCGACAAAGGCCGACTGTTGTGTCGCCTCATGTCACCTGCTGTCTGGGCCAAAAAGTAGCACTTGAGCACTTTAACACACCGCAAAGACTACGTCTGACAGCCAACTAGCATGTACGTTCTGCACTGATTCGCTAAGCTGAACAGCCAAACAGTGATCTCTCACTGACGGGCTCTGCCCATTCAACATGCTGAATCGGCCGAAAAGCTGCCGACAGGGGTCCGACTGGTGTCGATGGTGCAGGAGACACCGCAAAAACTAGGGTCACAGACGCTCACCGATGGCCCGACACTGGCTGTCGGCCGACCGTTGGTCTGGTGTGTCACGGCCCAAAGAGGCCATCTATGTTAAGAGGGAATGACCGTCCCTGAACTGAGGGTGGAGGCTAAGAGTACATCTGTCACCATCTTACAATGCTGTGATTGCAACTATTCCCCAATCTTCTTTGAATAGTACACATGGTCACTAGTTAATGGTCACACCAATGGTCGTTGGTTTGGGTCGTTATGCCATTGTATCGTTTATAAGGGTGGGACACCTGCAGTCAGTTGAGACTGATGAAGTCACTTAGATGAGTGATGAAACATTTCTCCCTCTACACGTTGTGTCCAGATGAACTGATTCAAGTTTCTCGAATTTCCTAACCTCTGGACAACATGGGTGCTTTGGTTTTATCAGTCTGCCAGGAAAGAAACTTCTTAAACAAAACCAGAGCAGAAAACAAAACGAAGAACCTTTTCCAACAGTAAGAACAATGAGCGTTTTTGACCAGTAGTTAATTGCCAGTTGAGCAAGTTTGTGCAATCCTTTTCTTTTTACCTGTACTGTTGGCAGGCTTGGCATACAGCACAAGGAATTTATATACCAGTGTGTCCTAAGCAGAGTTAATCTGCAAGTGGAGTTCGGATTCTCCACCTGCAAAGGCAATCTTTATTAGTTATCAAGAATCACTTACGATAATCCGTCCTTTGGATAACCTGTGGGATGACTAGACCACAGGGTTTTTGTTATACATTTATAGCCACCACCAGTCCCCCTCTTCTGCATGTGTGATCACCTAAACAACCAATCAGCATCGCTTCTCCAAGAGGGGGACAGTCACTTCAAGTGAAACAAGGAAACTCAGAAATTAAAAATTACAACATGTATCTCATAAGACATTGACGTAGAAACAGACGCTGACATTTGTTTGACAAAACATAATTAAATCGAGCTTATCAATATTAGTTTAGGATAGCAATTATAGTGATAAAGGAGAAGAGAAAAAAGGGAAAAATGGGGAGAAAAGACTAAGAAGGATGAGATACAGAGTGTTCTAGGGAGTGTGTGAGGCAAATGCTAGTAGTATGTATATGCATGTGACAAGTCCACCTATGTGTGTGTTAAGTGTCCACCTGTGAGTGCATGGGATTAATCCAAATACATTCTGGCGTCTTGAGTTCTGGAACTTATTATAGTGCCTCCAGGCAGCAGACAGGCTCTTCAGCCACCCAGGGGACCCCAATAGTGCAGGGGGGCCAGTAGCCCGCAGAGCAAACCCCACACACCCCCGAAGAGCACAAACCAGTCCCCAAAGGCACAAGCCAGGCCCACATCCCCAAGGCACACTTCCACCGCCAACTCCCAGGTGCAGGCACATGGCTGGGACCTGAGCTGCGGACAGCAAGTACTGACCGCCGGCCTGGAGCCGGGCCCTGCGACCAACAGGTTGATGCACCACCGGGACCGTCCACCCAGCAAGCAGGGAGGAGGGGCCCCATGCCCATCCATGCCCGCCACCCAGCCCCCCAGCAAGAAGCACCCCATGCACCGAGAGCAGTGAGGAGACCAAACCCAGGTGCCCCAGGACAACAACAGGGCCTGCCTCCCAAGGGTTATCACCACCCGGGCAAACTTGCCCCTGGCGTACCAATCCAGGATCAATTGCCCGCCCACAACCAGACGGTACAACCCAAGGTCCCCGGCACGACCCCCCCTTACCTCCCACGACACACAGGCAGACGAGAGCCCAGCCCACCTGCCGACCACGAGGCCCAACCCGACCCAGCAACCTGCAACCACCTACCACAAGCCGACGCCCCTCAATAAGCCTGGGATCCCCCCTAGCCACAGCACCAGTACCCAGGACAATGTCCATAGCGGCCTTAGACGTACTTGCATACACAAAGAAATTAAATTTCGTTTCCCCCAGCCCACAGCAGTATAACACAAAAAACACACATCCAAAATTTCCCCAAAAAACGACACCACCAAAAACATAAAAAACAGAGAGAAGAAAGCAAAACAAAACAAAAACAAACAGTTAACAACACAGTCCACCCTGCAACACAGTCCAAAAAAAATCGGTCGGTCTGCATGGGCTAGCAGTTATGCAGATGCCCAAGACCCACAACATCATCCTAGATCAGAAATGCTTGTGTCAATGGATGTTGCTGAGACATCGATAAAAGTAGCCCATATTTCATTAAATGAATAAACTTTGTTTTTAGATGATGCCACTAGTCTTTCTATTGAGATATATTCTGTTATTAGGTGTAACCATTGGGAAGTGGTGAGATTCTTTCTACTTTTCCAATTGAGTAAAACTGTTTCCTTGTCAAGTGTTAAGGCCATCAAAATGGGTTCTGGAGTTTGGGTGGTATTTCCACCGAGGAGAGATCTCCAAGAAGACAAATCTATGGGCAACTGGAATGCTGTGGCCCAGGAGAGATGATAGTTTATTAATTATGTTGGTCCAAAATGTTTGAATAGGTGGGCAGAGCCAAATGCAGTGGAAGTAATTGTCCGTGGTATTGTGTACAATGTGAGCAAGTGTATTTGTCTAGGAATCCAATTTTTTTTTTTTAATTTATTTCTGATTTTTCTCTTTTTTCTCCCAATTTAGTGGCCAATTGATCCCTATTTTTAATTCAAACACCCACCCTCGTACTACATGCGTTCGCCAACTGCATCTCTCCGGCCGGCAGTCTCGAAGGAGACGCCTCCCCACTTTCGTGACAAGGCGAATCCAAGCCGAACCACTGTTTTTCCGACACACACAGAGACGCATAGGAATCCAATTTTGAGCATTTAGTGTTGGGTGATATGTGCTCTATGTAAGACTTTTTACTGGATAAGTTGCATTTTTGAATTGCGGCTAATAGAAAACATGTTAAAAATTTCTACCACAGTGCATTAGTACCTCAGGTAGAGTACTGCCCTTGCCACAGATGATGTTTACATAGCAGTTCCACACCTTGAGGGTTAGTTAATTTGATAATCTGTCATATCACATCATGTTGCACTACAAATCCCTCTGGAATCACTCGAAGATGCATCTAACAATAGCCTTTTATTTGACCATTTCTCGATAGTTCCTCCTGCACAAAGGCTATTACCTCATTTAAATCAGGATGATTTTTTCTTCTGAAAAGACCCAGTTTACAACAACATCGCTTCAAAGTACAAATACGTGTTATAAGGTGATTTTGTGCCAACAGACAAAGAATTTTCCTATTACTAAATCCAATTCCAAAATATAACTCAATAAGAGCATTCATGTCATCTGTTTTAACGAATAGACCCAATACGCACTAAACTCTGAAATTTTTCTCAGAAATTCTGACTTGATTCATAGAAGTTCTGAGTTTTGTTCTCAGAAATCAAAGCTGATTTTTTTTTTTCTCAGAAATTCTGACTTTAATTTCTGGAGATATTTCCGACTTTTCTCGCAGAAATTCTGACTTTAAACTCAGAAAATAACCCCTCTTCGTGCATTCCCCTACTTCGAGAGGAAAAAAAACAAACTCCGTTGATGGCCCTAATACGCTTCAGTAGACTATAGTTTTAGATCAGTTTATTGAATAGTCTGAAATTGTTGAAAATGTTGATGTAAGATTTAATGGCTGCGGTACGGCTGTTGTTCTAGTCCGTAGATATAAGAAAATGTCGTCTACATATGAACTGATTTTGTGAACAAAGTTTCCCGTTTGTATGCCAATTATATTACTGTTTTGGTAAATGGCTGCTGCGAGAGGTTCAGTGAAGATGACAAATAGCAGAGGTGAGAGTGGACAACCTTATCTTGCGCCACATTGTAAGATAAAACGCTGTGATGTGAGCTCACTGGTGATGATAGAAGTTGATGGTTATTTATACAGATTTTTAATCCGTCGAATGAGTGACTCTCTAAAACCAAATTTCTTGAGAGTGGCAAAAAGCCCAATTAACTCTATCAAACACTTTCTTGGCACCTTTCTGGTCAAAGTAGGCGATACTTGAACTGGTTAAAGAACAGTATGGACCAGACTTTATGCTGACAGTCAAAAGTCTGGTTGCCAAGTAAGACTAGTTACCTGGTAAAGTGACTGATAACTCATCAAGACACAAACAAATATCTAGCAGCATGTTGAAGGACATTTAGACTGGTTGCAGTTTGCTGGATAAGTAGATGGACAGACAGACAGATGGAAAGACAGACAGATGGGTAGACAGCCAGACAGACAAGTGCAGTCTGTTATATACCCTCTTTGTGTCATGCTTTTGTTTTTACTGTTAATATTGTTTTATATAATTGTTATTGTTTGAATTCTAATCTTTACTGATATATGGTTGTTATTATTATTCTGAATGTAGTTCTTTTTGATACTGTTATGAGTCCAGATTGATGGTGTCTGTGGAAACATCCCTACAGCACCTGTATAACCTGGTCCATGTGGACCTGTCCTACAATGATCTGAGGGTCCTGGAGGGGGCGCACACACGCCTGGGCAACATCAAAACCCTCAACCTGGCCGGCAACCAATTGGACCGACTCACTGGTCTCAGTAAACTCTACTCACTCGTTAACCTGGACCTCAGCTCCAACCAGCTAGCTCATGTTAGTATACTACCAACAGAACAACGTGTTCTACTCTCAGGTTAAGTTGGACCACAGATCTAACCAGCTAGTTTTATAAGAAGATAAATGTACCTGATCAACTTTCTGCTCTGTCTTTATTAGGATGGAATAAGAACAACTAAAGTGTTTTATTGGAGGAAAATTATTGGATAAAAACATTACTGTTTTTTTGTTGTTTTTTGTGATAAATCAGATGTTTAGAACAGAGCAAGAGTTGGTTTCATGTCGGAGTGACTGGTAGAATAGACTGACCTAAAACAGAAAAATAGAGTCAGCACACTAGGTAATGCTCCCATGAACATTTGATGGTATACCACCAAGTGACGTTTCGAACCTTTAATCTCTTCGTCTTTTTTATCTGTCTAGCACTAAGTATTTATTGTTTGGATGCGCATGCTTTTGTAGACTTGGAGTAGACTGACTTAACAGCCACAGACAGAAATGTCACCATCATGTCTGATGGTCTTCTGATGGACGTTCTGGGTTGTTTAATGGAGCCGTGTGTGTGTGTACGCCTTGTCTTGTGTTGTGCTGTGTTTAGTTGGAGGAGATTGGAAGCATTGGGTCACTGCCCTGCCTGGAGAAACTGAACCTGTCCAACAATCCAGTCTGCATCATTCCAGACTACAGAACCAAAGTCCTGGCTCAGTTCTTGGACCGAGCCTCAGAGGTAACATGGCTTCCCTCTTCTCCTTCTCTTTAATAATATTCAGTTATACGTAGGTATAAAAAAAAAACCTCATGGACCTGTCATCTAACTCGCTCACAAACTGATATTTAGTCTCATGTTTAGCTGTACCATCTGCATAGATTTGGTGGGAACGGCTCCAAAAACATTTGTTTGTTAGTGCATCTAAAAATATAAATTTATATATTTTTATATATTTTAGTTTTTCACTTGTATTTTATAGGTTGCAATTTCACGTGGGTGGGGTTCTAAGATGATTTATCTTGGTTTAATTTTTTTACATCACAAAATCCTGCCATTTTAGCAGAGGTGTGTAGACTTTTCATATCCACTGTATGTAACGTTAGATACTCCATTAAAAATGTGCAGTCAATACTGGATTTACTTCCAGTTGCAAACTTAACATATTGAACCTGTGTTGTTCTGTTTACAACAAAGACACACAACAGTTGTGATTCACATCTATGACATTGTGTCCTTGTCCTCTGTTGACTACTGGTCGGTTTCACACCTGAAGATGGACATGTTAACAAATGTCTTAATAATAATAATAATAAATCAAACTTATATAGCGCTTTTCTTTTTTTTTCTTTTTTATTAATTTATATTTTTCTGGACAGATCAACAATTGCGTCCACAAACACAATGCATCATAACACAAGTATCCAACAAACTCAACTGTCCTCTTTTCCTGTTTTTAAACAGCATACACCCAAACAAAAAAAAAACAAACACAAAAACAAACAAAGTAAACATACACAAATTTAAAAAAAACAATTAGACAAGACACATAGCCATAGAGTCCATATGAATATTCATGCAGGGTAATCATTTATTTCAATGTCCACATTCCATTTCTGTGAAGAATAAGCCCCAGACCTCCTTAAACATGTTCTCTCTGCCCGCCACTCTATAAGTGATTCGTTCATCTGTTGCCATCTGATACATTGTTTCCATCCATTCATTGTAGGTTGAAGGAGCAGAGGATTTCAAGTGTCTCAGATTGATTCTACAGCCAGTTATCAGAGCCAGCTGTACCCATAGTTTCATCCGATTAGACATTCTGACCTTTTCTGGTAACAGTCCCAAAAGACACAGTGCTGGGGTTTTAATCAGTGATAACTTCAACATCCCATTCAGACAAACAACAATGTTGTCCCACATACATACTGTCTTCTCACAATAATACAGTAGATCTACTAAAGTCCCAGACTCCTTCCCACATCTCCAGCAAGCATCATTGTCCCTTAGTTTCAGTTTGGCCAGTTTACATGGGGTCCAGTAGCTTCTATTGATCATCTTATAACGAATGAGTTGTGACTGTGCTTCACGTGAGCATTTATGCCACGATGCAACAATCTTCTCCCAGACCTCTGTCGAAATCTCCCCCCCAACATCCTTTTCCCAACACATTTTCAGGCCCTCTAGTTGTGGCTTGTGTGCTTCCCTAATATGCACATAAAATAGTGAGGCCCCCCCCCTTTTCCCATCCATGTTGTATGGAATACATCCTGTATTCTAGTTTGTGGATTCAATTCAGATTTTACCTGGCCCAATATACAATACCTAATTTGCAAAAATTTCCAAAAGTCTGATTTGTCTAGATTATATTCTGTCTTCACTTCCTCGAAGGATTTCATACCATCTTTCCCAAACAGATCTCCAAGGAGATGTATACCTGACCTAGCCCACCTTTCCCACATGAATGTCTTCTTGCCTATGAGAAGCTTCTTATTGTACCATATGGATGCTTTAGGTGTGAGATATGTATTGGATTTCATAATATGATGTGCCACTCTCCAAGATTCCCGAGCAAAAGATAACACTGGGTTCCTGAATGGTATTGCTCTTCCCATTTGTGTCAGAGATGCCTCTAGGGAGGAAGGGTATACTAGTTCTTCTTCTATCTTTACCCAAGCAGGAGCCTGGTCTGGAGGAACATTCATTTTAGAAAGTTGGGAGAGTGAGAAGGCATAATGATACCAGTCAATCTTTGAGAGTGACAGGCCTCCCTGTTCTTTAGCTGCGTATAACTTAGTACGGTTAAATAAGGGCTTTTTCCCCATCCAGATATATATAGCGCTTTTCTAACACTCAGTCGCTATACAATAAACGGCAGTGAAACAAGGCAACAGATAAACATAGCGCATCTTATTGATACTTCGGTTAGTGTCTGGTAGGACTTTGCCAGGAAAAACGATAGGGTGCATAGTGTTTTCCAACTTCATCATAGCAGCCAGATGAGGAAGAAGAAGGTAGGTAGTGTTGAGTGTGAAGAAGTGAAGTAGTTTTGTCTAACAAGCAGATGACAGAACAAGCTAGTAGAAGACCTTTACCAACAGACTGTACAGCATCAATATGTAAACAGGTTCAACCTGTTTTGTTTTTTTGTTTAGCGGTGGAGAAGGTGCTGACACAACAGCATTGCTTACGCTCTTTCATTTTGAATGGAGCTCATACAACACTCACCAACACATACATAAGACACACTGTTACAATAAAACCAGGAGATTCAGGATTGTAGCTTGAGTTCATCAAAAGGAATTTCTTTGTAGATCAAACAGTTTAGAACAGAGGACCAAAGTACTTCACTAGGGGATAAATGAAAGATTTAAAATGTAACCGAGTCAACACAGGAATTCAAGAATTAAGCTGTTGAGAACAAAACTGGGGATTTGAACCACTGATCGAATGACCACAAGCCTGTTTTTTTTTCAAACCATGAGACTACCAGCACCATGATTTAAGTTTAGGACCATCATACACTTCCAGACTTGCGTAGGAAGGTTCAAGATACGTAGCTACCGGTATTCTGCCCTCTGTTACCTTTGCCCTTTTTGACCTTTGTTCTTTGTGGTTCCAGGTGTGTTTGGATGGGAGAGTGACCACGGAGAAGGAGCTGGACACGGTGGAGGTGTTGAAAGCCATTCAGAAAGCCAAAGATGTCAAAAAGAAGATGAACAACAGTGACAAGAAGGTTCAGATGCTTCCTCCACACATCCAAACACCTGATGCTTGACCATCTGCTCCGATAAGATGACTGACGTATTACTTTATTCTGACAAACATTATCAAGTGATTATCAAGATTATGTATATCATTATTATATCATCATTTATTATATATGTATATATTTATACCCTGATGAGCCAAAACATTATAACCACTCACAGATGAACTATATAATGTTGATCATCTCCAAACAAGGGCACATGTCAAGGTCTGGGTAGATTAGATGGTAAGTGAACAATCAGTTCTCGTAGTCAACGTGTTGGATGCAGGAGAAATGGGTAGGAGTAAAGACCTGAGCAACTTTGGTAAGGGCCACATTAATATGGCCAGGTCACTTGGTCCAATGAGTCCCGTTTACTTTTAGATCACGTGGATGGCCATGTACATGTGTGTCGTTTACCTGGGGATGCACTGTGGGAAGATGACAAGCCAGTGGAGGGAGTGTGATGCCTGAGTAGTGTTCTGTTGGGGAAATCCTGGGTCCGGCAATTCATGTGGACATCAATTTGACATGTGCCACCTACCTAAACATCTTTGCAGACCAGGTACCACCCTTCATGGTAATGGAATTCCCTGATGGCAGTGGCCTCTTTCAGCAGAATAATGCACCCTGCCACACTACAAACATTGTTTGGGAATGGTTTGAGGAACATAATGAAGTGTTCAAGGTTTTGTCCTGGCCTCCAAATTCTCCAGATCCCAAGCCGATTGACCATGTGTGGGATGTGCTGGACTGACAAGTTTGATTCACGGCAGCTCCACCTTGCAACTTACTGGACTTGAGGGATTTGCTGCTAATGTTTTGGTGCCAGATACCACAGGACACTGTTGGGGGTCTTATCAGGAATCAGGAACCAGGAACAATTTATTGTCATTTCTTTCATGTCCATACCTCAGCAGGTCGGTGCTGTTTTGCCAACACGTGGAGGACCAACAGCATATTAGGCAGGTGGTCATTATGGCCACCTGCCTAATATGGTTAGTACCTATCAACAGTGGTCGGTAGGTACTCACCACTGCTGTCTGGGAGAACCCCACAAGCCTTGCTGTTTCAGAGATGCTCTGACCCAGTCGCCTGGCCATAACAATTTGGCTCTTGTCAAAGTTGTGCAGGTCTTTACTGCTGCCCATTTCTTTTGCATCCAATACGTTGACTACGAGAATTGATTTTTCGCTTACCATCTAATCTACCCAGACCTTGACATGTGGCCTTGTTTGGACATGATCATTATTCAGTTCACCTGTCAATGGTCATAATGTTTTGGCTCATCAGTGTATGTATGTATATATATATATATATATATATATATATATATATATATATATATAAATCTGTCCTTGTACCCATGTGCTGGATATTTGTACCCTCCTTATTCTTGGGTTCTCTACCAGAGGCCTGGCAGTTTGAGGGTTCTGCTCAGTATCTTAACTTTTCTTAGAACTTCACTTTTCTGAACAGAGATCTCTGATGTTACTTTTGGAATCTTTTGGAGCCACTCTCCCAACTTGGGAGTCACAGCTCTTGAGTGCTCCTATCTCCACTGGGACCACTTTTGCCTTCACTTTACATACCCTCACTAGATCCTCTTTCAGCCCTTGGTACTTCTCCAGCTTCTCATATTCCTTCTTCTTGATGTTACTGTCGGCTGGGATTGCTACATCTACCATCACAGCAGGCTTCCGTTCTTTGTCCATCACCACAATTTCTGGGTTGGTTGGCCAGTTCTTGTTTATCTGTCAGGATACAGAAGTCCCACAGGATATTAGTCCTGTAGTTCTCAAGCATCCTTTGTGGCGCCTACCATCAGGACTTAATAATAATAATAATAATATGGATTACATTTATATAGAACTTTATCTAGACACCCAAAGCACTTCACAGTTAAGTGGGAAACTCACATCAACCACCACTGATGTGTAGCACCCACCTGGGTGATACACAGCAACCATTTTGCGCCAGAACACTCACCATACATCAGCTTGAGTGGGAGGAATCATCGAGCGAATTACACAGGGGGATGATTAGGTGGCCAGATGGAGAGAACCAGGTTGGGAATTTTGCCAGAACATAAGGGGACCCCTTACTCTTTGCAATAAGTGCCATGGGATCTTTAATGACCACAGTGAGTCAGGACCTTGGTTTGACGTCTCATCCGAAGGACGGCATCTCCTACAGCAGTGTCCCCGTCACTGCACTGGACAGGAATATTGGGATTTTTTTTTTGTTCTTTTTGTTAGGACCATAGGGACTACTGCTCCCTACTGGCCCACCAAAACCACTTCCAGCAGCAACTCAGTTTTCACAGGAGGTCTCCTATCCAATTACTAGCCAAGCTTATACCTGCTTAGCTTTTGTCATTTGGCAGAGCCATGGTACATTTTGGTATGATGACTGCTGGCTAACTTCTGGAACTTGCAGCCTGTATTCGGTGCAGATGTTGCTGTGCACAAGTACACGAGTCTTGCAACTTGGTTGTGCCTCTAAGTGTATACAGTCCCTGCTAGGGTCTCACACCCTGTAACTACAGTGCATCTGGAAAGTATTCACACCCCTTCACTTTCCCCACATTTTGTTATGTTACAGCCTTATTCCAAAATGGATTAAATTCATTTTTTTCTCATCAATCTACACACAATACCCCATAATCACTAAGTGAAAAAGGTTTTGTAGAAATTTTTACAAATTTATTAAAAATAAAAAACTGAAATATTGCATGTACATAAGTATTCACACCCTTCGCTATGACACTCAAAATTGAGCTCAGGTTCATCGTGTTTCCACTGGTCATCCTTGAGTTGTTTCTACATCTTGATTGGAGTCCACCTGTAGTAAATTCAATTGATCGGACATGATTTGGAAAGGCACACACCTGTCTATATAAGGTCCCACTGTTGACAGTGCATGTCAGAGCAGAAACCAAGCCATGAAGTCAAAGGAATTGTCTGTGGACCTCCGAGACAAGATTGTATCGATGCACAGATCTGGGGAAGGGTAAAAAAAAAATTCTACAGCTTTGAAGGTTCCAAAGAGCACAGTGGTCTCCATCATTCGTAAATGGAAGAAGTTTGGATCCCCCGGGACACTTCCTAGAGCTGGCCGCCCAGCCAAACTGAGCAATTGGGGGAGAAGGGCCTTGGTCAGGGAGGTGACCAAGAACCTGATGGTCACTCTGACAGAGCTCCAGCGTTCCTCTGGAGATGGGAGAACCTTCCAGAAGGACAACCATCCCTGCATCACTCCACCAATCAGGCCTTTATGGTAGAGTGGCCAGACGGAAGCCTCTGCTCAGTAAAAGGCACATGACAGCCCACTTGGAGTTTGCCAGAAAGCACCTAAAGGACTCAGACCATGAGAAACAAGATTCTCTGGTCTGATGAAACCAAGATTGAAATCTTTGGCCTGAATGCCAAACGTCACATCTGGAGGAAACCAGACACCTCTCATCACCTTGCTAATACCATCCCTACAGTGAAGCATGGTGGTGGCAGCATCATGCTGTGGGGATGTTTTTCAGCGGCAGGGACTGGGAGACTAGTCGGGATCGAGGGAAAGATGAATGGAGCAAAGTACAGAGAGATCCTTGATGAAAACCTACTCCAGAGCGCTCAGGACCTCAGACTGGGGCGAAGGTTTACCTTTCAACACGACAACGACCCTAAGCACACAGCCAAGACAAGGAAGGAGTGGCTTCGGGACAAGTCTGTGAATGTCCTTGAGTGGCCTAGCCAGAGCCCAGACTTGAACCCCATTGAACATCTCTGGAAAGACCTGAAAATAGCTGTGCAGCGACGCTCCCCATCTAACCTTACAGAGCTCGAGAGGATCTTCAGAGAAGAATGGGAGAAATACCCCAAATATAGGTGTGCCAAGCTTGTAGCTTCATACCCAAGAAGACTTGAGGCTGTAATCGCTGCCAAGGGTGCCTCAACCAAGTACTGAGTAAAGGGTGTGAATACTTATGTACATGCAATATTTCATTTTTTTATTTTTAATAAATTTGCAAAAATTTCTACAAAACCTTTTTCGCTTTGTCATTATGGGGTGTTGTATGTAGATTGATAAGAAAAAAAAAGGAATTGAATCCATTTTGGAATAAGGATGTAACATAACAAAATGTGGGGAACGTGAAGGGGTGTGAATACTTTCCGGATGCACTGTATGTGCTGTACTGTCTCAGGCACTTTTACAGTCTGCACCTTGGGTCCTGTCTTGTGTGGTAGATCCCAGCTTCTATTTACCTGGTGCCGAGTTCTTGCTCTTGTGTCGCTATGATTAGTGCCTTCAGTGCAGTTTCAATCCTGCCTTTTACAGCCATTGGTAGGATTTCCCAATGTGAGCCATTTCTTCAATTTCTGTGGTACATCTCACGGAGGGGATTGTCCTTCTATGGCTCCACCACTGTTTCCTTTTTACCTGCATTTCCTGTCTCTCTGAGTTGTCTGAGACATTCTTGTCACAGTTCATCTTTGGGTGCCATTTTACTGATGTACTTGCGGATGCTTTGTGTTTCATTCAGGACAGTGGCCTTGACACTCATTAGGCCACAACCACCCTGTTTCCAACTGGTGTACAGTCACTAGGTGCTGGTTTTAGGGTGGAATCCTCCATGCATTGTGAGGAGTTTCCGGGTCTTTATATCCTTGGCCTCCAGCTCCTCTCTTGGTCAGCTTACTATGCCAGCTGGGTACCTGGTGACTGGTATGGCATATGTGTTTATGGCTTGCATTTTGTTCTTCCCATTTAGCCGACACTTCAGGACCTTTCTGACTCTGCTGAAGTACTTGGATGTTGTTATCCTCCTTGCTTCCTCCTTATGGTAGCCGTGTGACTTTGGAACCCCCAGGTACTTGTAGCTGTCCGGTGTGTCTGTCATGCTGCCTGGTGGTAATGCAGCCCCTTCAGTCCTGATTATCCTCCCACTTTTTGCCATCATTCGCCTGCACTTATCCAGTCTGAATGACAGTCTTATATCATTGCTGTAGATCCTGGTTAGGTGGATCGATGAGTCGATGTCTCGCTCAGTCATGCCATACAGCTTGATGTCATCCATATAGAAGAAATGGCTGATGGTTGCTCAATTCTTGAAACTGTATCCATATCCACTTTTCCTTATGATTTGGCTGTGGGGATTCAGGCCTATGCAGAACAGCTGCGGGGATAGCGCATCGCCTTAGTATACGCTGCAATTGATGGACACTTGTGTGATTGCCTTGGAGTTGCCTTTTAGTGTTGTTCTCCACATGCCCATGGAGTTCTTGATGAAGGCCCTTAGTATCTTGATGACCTTGTATAGTGCCAAGCATTAAAGGATCTACAGTGGATATAAAAAGTCTACATAAGCCTTTTAAAATGGCAGGTTTTTGTTTGTAAAAATGGAACCAAGATAAAACAAGTCAGAACCTTTTTCCACCCTTAATGTGAAATTGCAACCTATAAAAATAATCAGAAACGTTTCAGGGAAAAAAGAAAAATGCACAGCTTAAAATAACCCGACTGCAGAAGTATGAACACCCTTTTATACCTGATGTGACAGAGAGTATCTTCTATGAGTCGTTATCAAGATGGCATCGTGGATGGTTGCCTTGGTTCTGCGCTCTCTTGTATTTTTTCTGTTTTTGTTTATTTGTTTAATTTCCAGCACCCACTCACTGATCACATACAGCAGGGAAGAACTTTTACATCTCCAACTGTCCACTGGACAAACAGAATTTTATCGACTTTAATTTAACATTTTAACAAAAGTCTTGCCAAGGTCTTGATCGGTACAGCCCTGTGCAAACTACAACGAAGACGCCAAGTGAGCCCAAGCATTTATTAAACTGCGATAGCAGGGATTTAGAACCGCGCTCCTGTTGAATGTCTGCTCTCTGGCCAACAAGATGGATGAACAGCTACTTCTAAGCGGAAAAATTTGGACTTTTCCAGATCTGCTGCCCTGTGTCTCACTGAAACCTGGCTTAGTGAGCATATCATGGACAGTACAATTGGCCGGATACAATTGGGGAGAAAAAGGGGGGAAAATCCAAAAAAAAAAAAAATTCCACCAGACACAAAAACACTCTGGATCATTGCTACACAATAGGATGCCTATCACTCTGTCCCCCATGCAGCCCTGGGCCTCTCTGATCACTGTCTGATTTATCTTATCCCAACCTACAGGCAGAAACTAAAATTTGCAAAGCCTGAGTCAAAATTGTGAGGAAATGGACCAATGAGTCAGAACCAGAGCTCCAGACCTGCCTCAACTGCACTGACTGGAGTGTTTTTGAGGCTGCATCTACAGACCTGGACGAACATACTGACACTGTGACATCTTACATCAGCTTTGTGGGCACACGTGTGTGCCCACCAAAACCTTCTGTACCTTTAACAAAAACAAGCCCTGATTCTCAGCTAAACTCAGGCAGCTTTGTCAGGCTAAAGAGGAAGCCTACAGGAGTGGTGATAGGATCCGGTATAACAGAGCCAGAAATACACTCACAAAGGAGATCAGGGTGGCAAAAATGTGCTTCTCTGAAAAGTTGACCAATGACCAAGCATCAGTCTGGAGTGGTCTGAAAGACATTACCAACTACAGGAGACCATACCCCCACACTGCAGGGAACCATCAACTGGCTGACAATCTAAATGGGTTTTACTGCCAGTTTGAAAAGAAAACTTTCACACGCCTCCCCTTCTCCAGCCACAATACACAACCAACTGCACTCCCTGCCAACCACTCAGTCCTCCCCACCAAACCCCCACCCGCACTCAGGATCTGTGTTGAGGACGTGCGCCAGCTCTTCCAGAGACAGAAGACCAAGAAGGCACCGGGCCCAGATGGCATATCAACCTCCCATGTCAAATCCCCGTATCACAGGATTAAATGACTGCAGACCCATTGCTCTAACATCTGTGGTCATAAAATCCTTCGAGAGACTGGTGTTGGCCCACCTGAAGGAAATCACAGACCCCCTGCTTGACCCCCTGCAGTTTGCCTATTGAGCAAACAGCTCAGTGGATGATGCAGTCAACATGGGATTGCGCTACATCTTCCAAAACCTCGACTCCCCAGGGACATATGCAAGGGTCCTGTTTGTGGACTTCAGCTCAGTGTTCAACACCATCGCCCCAGATATTCTCCACTCCAAACTCACCCAGCTCACTGTACCAGCCCCCGTCTGCCAGTGGATTAAAAACTTCCTGACAGACAGGAGGCAGCAGGTGAGGCTGGGGAAAATCACATCCAGCACCCGGACAATCAGCACTGGTGCCCCCCAGGGATGTGTGCGCTCCCCTCTGCTCTTCTCCCTCTACAAAAATGACTGCACCTCAGGTGACCCGTCTGTTAAACTCCTGAAGTTTGTGGACGACACAACCATCACTGGCCTTAATCAGGATGGTGATGAGTCTGCATATAGATGGGAGGTTGATCAGCTGGCCCTCTACTGCAGCCGTAACAGCCCAGAGGTGACATGCTCAAAACTGTGGAGATGACAGTGGACTTCAGAAGGAGCCCCCCAGCACTGCTCCCCCTCACCATACTCAACAGCATGATGTCTATGATTAAAACCTACAGATTTCTGGGTTTCACAATCTCCCAGGACCTAAGGTGGCCATCCAACATAGACGCAATCATCAAGAAGGCCCAGCAGAGGATGTACTTTCTCTGCCAGCTCAGGAAGTTCAACCTGCCCCAGGAACTGCTGATTCAGTTCTACACTGCAGCAATCCAGTCTGTCCTCTGTACATCCATCACTGTCTGGTTTGGATCGGCCACCAAACAGGACAGGGACAGACTATAACGGACAGTTAAGTCCGCAGAGAAAATCATCGGAGCCAAACTGCCCTCCATTCAGGACTTATTCATCTCTAGACTCAGCAAACGGGCAGGCAGCATCACTGCAGACCTATCACACCATGGTCACAAGCTGTTCCAACTCCTCCCCTCGAGTAGGCGCTACAGAGCACTGTACCCCAAAACAACCAGATATAAAAACAGTTTCTTTGTGTGGGCTGTCATTCAAATGAACACAACACTGACAAATAAATCCAACCATGTTGTATATACTGTACTGTACATGTTGTATATACTGTACTGTACATGTTGCACATACTGTACTGTACATGTTGTATATACTGTACTGTACATTGTACGGTACGTATACTGGTACACTCTGTCATGCCCATCTACCTCAGGCATGTATGTAACCTGCTAACATCTATTTCAGCATCTCTGATATATTCTCTGCACCATTGCACCTTATCACCTCTTATTTCACCTGTATAAGGCAGTCCTTGTGTATATATGTGAAGGTTGTTGTGATGTTATTCTATGTGAAGTACACTGAGAGAGCCATGAAACTAGAATCACGTTCCATGTTCGGGTAAACCTACTTGGCCGATACACATAATTCTGAAGACGGAAGCCTTTTCTCATAAAAAACAAGACAAAACATCCAAACCTGGCAAAAAGATCAATCCAGCTTCAAATACCAGTCAATTTTTGCCCAAAACCTTCAGGCGTCTGCTAGAAAGCTGAGGATGAGGAGGAATTTCACCTTTCAGTGTGACAACAACCCAAAGCATACATCCAAATCAACAAAGGAATGGCTTCACCAAAAGAAGATCAATGTTTTGGATGGCCCAGCCAGAGCCCAGACCTGAATCCAGTTGAAAATCTACGGAGTGACCTGAGGAGGGTTGTGCACATGAGATGCCCTTGCAGTCTGACGGATCGAGAACATTTTTGCAAGAAAGAGTGGGAAAATATTGCCAAGTGAAGAGGAGCCAAGCTGATTGACTCTTACCCAAAAAGACTGAGTGCTGTAATAAATTCAAAAGGTGCTTCAGCAAAGTATTACTTTAGGGGTATACACACTCATGCAACCAGGTTATTGTAAGGGTTTCTTCCCTAAAAGGTTTCAGTTTGTTTCTCACTTTAATGTTACAGGTCGCAATTTCACATTAAATGTGGAAAAAGTTCTGACATGATTTATCTTGGTTTCATTTTTTTACATCACAAAACCCTGCCATTTTAACATGGGTGTGTAGACTTTTCATATCCACTGTATGTCAGTATTGTCCTGCCTTGTGTTAGCCAGTCAGGATGGATGTCTGCTGTTAGTAGCTGGTTCATCTAACAGCACGTTGTTAGTTTCTGTATTCAGTAGCTGTGGATCATGTGAGGCCATGGTGTTGTCCAACTCTTCGGGTTTGACACTCATTGGACATCTGCTACTGTGGTGGTGACTGCTTTTTGTTCTGGGAGATTGCAGCGGTCTGCTTGCAGGTCTCTTAGTCGTCCATCATTCTCACATACGTTTCATATATCCCCTCTCATTGGGTCTGCTCAGGTAGTTCAGTTCTTGTCCGTGAATGGTTTTTCCTTTAATTTGTCAGCCATCTGTATATACAGATATCAGCACTTGTTTTCAGCTCTTGTCCATGAATGCTTTGTTCCAGTAGCCTACTTCTCGTGAGGTATCCCTGGTCCCCTAAGGGCCCAGACACACCAAACTGACTAGCGGCAATGAAGGCCGACCGTTGCATCGCCTCACGCTGCCTGCCGTCTGGTCCAAAAAGTAGCACTTGAACACACCGCAAAGACTACAGCCGACGGCCAACTAGCATGTACGTTCTGCACTGATTCGCTAAGCTGAACAGCCAATCAGAGTGATCTCTCTCACCGATGAGCTCCGCCCATTCAACATGCTGAATTGGCTGAAAAGCTGCCGACAGGGGTCCAACTAGTGCCGATGGGGCGGGACACGCCACAAAAACTAGGGTCACAGACGCTCACCGACGGCCCGACATTGGCCGACGGCTGACCGTCAGCCCGGTGTGTCAGAACCTGAACATGTGATTGCAGTGGTCTGCTTGTAGGTCTATTAGCCACTGACCACTGGTTTTATGTGATGATTCTTTCTCCCATTTACTCTTCCAGTAGTGTTCAGTTTCAGCTCTGGGTGGTTCTTGTCTTGCAGTATTATTACACTGGATTTGGGAGTACACTTCAGATGTCGAGTAACTGGGTCTGCCCTTGTAGTTCACTTCCTGTCCATGAATAGTTTTTCCTTTTAATTTGTCACCCATCTGTACCAATAGGTGGTATGTGTGTCTTCTCAGTATGAGTTCAAAATAAGTAAAAATATCCTTTAAGGGGGCACCCCGGTGGCCCACCTGGTAGAGTGGTACCACACGAGGCTGAATCCTTACCGCAGCAGCCTGGGTTCGAATCCGGCCTGGGCCCTTTGCTGCATGTCATCCCCTCTCTCTCCCCTGCCTTTCCTGTCTCTCTCTCGACTATCGCTATCTAATAAAGGCGGAAAATGCCAAAAGAATCTATAAAACAGAACCCTTTAACAAAGCTCTGTTCCAGCTGAATTAGAAGATAAACTAGATCATGATTAGCTGAGTATTTCTGCAGTGTTTTTTCAGCCTCTCCATTTGTCGATGGCTCATGTTCAGATATGATATTTAGAGATCTGTTCCTTCCGTCAGACATTTCAATTTTCTGCTCCCAGCCTGCGTACAACACAGCAGGAGGGGAGTCCTATGAAAGGTGGTGGAGGACTACAGGAATCAGGAGCACTTTGTCATTTCACCTCATGTACATGAAGGGAAATGAAATGCCTTTTCCCCCAGCCCACAGCAGTGCAACATACAGACTAAAACACATTCAGGAACTGTTTATCTAGTATCTATAAGTGTTTATCACGTACCGATTCCAAACGTTATTGATAACTGTCACTCTCTATGTAAAATACACTTTCATCTTGTGGATATAATACAAATCTTTTCAATAGACTGAAGTGACCTTAGGTCTTCCGGGTGGCGTAGCGGTCTATTCCGTTGCCTACCAACACGGGGATCGCCGGTTCGAATCCCCGTGTTACCTCAAGCTTGGTTAGGTGTCCCTACAGACACAATTGGCCATGTCTGTGGGTGGGAAGCCGGATGTGAGTATATGTCCTGGTTGCTGCACTAGTGCCTCATCTAGTCGGTCAGGGCGCCTGTTTGGGGGGAGGGGGAACTGGGGGGAATAGTGTGATCCTCCCACGTGCTATGTCCCCCTGGTGAAACTCCTCACTGTCAGGTGAAAAGAAGCGGCTGGTGACTCCACATGTATTGGAGGAGGCATGTGGTAGTCTGCAGCCCTCCCCGGATCAGCAGAGGGGTGGTGGAGCAACGACCGGGAGGGCTCGGAAGAGTGGGGTAATTGGCCGGATTCAATTGGGGATAAAAAGCGGGGGGGGGGGGGGGGGGACTCTGAAATTACCTTTATGAATTAACCCCAATCATACCTGTAACCCTCTTTAAGTGATTCTCCCTCCTAACCTGATTTAATATCAGTAAGATCAGACTGTCAGATCTTGCTGATAATGATTCTGTGTATTAACACAACTGGCAGTGATAAATGGTATCATGCTAGCAGCTATGAAGGCCATTTTCCAGTCGTACTATGAAGCGGTATCATGACAGTTACCGTGCTTAACCTTCCTTGCCATGGCAATGGATGAATCTTCCTCTGTGGTTTCCAGTGTTACTGCCTGGTGACAGTGTGTTGGTATCATACTGTGACACAGCAGCCATATCGAAGTTCTTGATGGAGAACTGAGAGATTAGCAAGTGGGTTTGCTCTCAGAGGAAGATAAACTAACTTGATTCTCCTGTTTATCAAAACATTTACTTTCCTAGCATCCTAGACAGCTTAATAGGCTGCACACTATGTAGAATACTGGTTCTCTCTCTGAAGACGTGCTCCTTTCCTTCCTCTTTTTGTCAGATCAGTGAGGAGACCAGGCCTCCTCACCTGACCCTCTCCTCCACCTGCTCCTCTTCTGCTGTTGCTCCTTCTGCTGTCACATGCTCCTCCTCTCCTTCTTGTCAGGCCCAGCAGGTGTCCTCCTCCAGCCAAGGTAATCATGTATGTATCAGGCTGCAGGCTGATTTGCAGCGTAACTCTCTATGGCTGCTATCTGGAGCTTCCTGCTCTGGCTGTTGTTGAATTGGAGTCTGGCAGTTTGATGGCTTGCTCACTGTGTCATCTGGATTTGATTTCAAGCATACTAATGCTAACCTGTAAAATGTAGCTAAATTTGTCATGGTGGACATTTGTCCTGATGTACAATATTAGAGCAAACTTTTATTACATAATGAAAGCACACATTTTTCTCCAATACTAACGTATTGTGACTAGATTAAATGAATAAATGTGTGCAACGTGATCATCACTAATAAACCACAGTATGAAGGAGTCAGTCTCACTCTCCAGACATGTGTTGTTGCTAGCTGGCATCACTTTACAACCTTCGGTCACTTCCAGTCTCACGTCAGCAGACATGTTTCCAAAAACGAACGCCCCTTTTCCACTACATGGTACCAGCTCAACTCGACTCGACTCGCCCTTTTCTCATTTTCTCATTTTCCATTACTGGAAAACACCGGCATTTTGGTAACTGTTACCATTTTTCTGGTATCACCTTTGTCGAGGTTCCAAAAAACTGGAGCAGGTGCCAGAATCAATGCAGACCTCTGATTGGTCAGAGACATGCGTCACTGCATCATTTTGCGTCACTGCATCATCAATTTGCGCATGGGATATCACCTGGCATTTTTAAATACCCGACAGTCGAAGCGGAGTTATCGTAAAAGTACATTTTGGATCGAATCCCCTTGTTACCTCCAGCTTGGTCGGGCGTCCCTACACACACAATTGGCCGTGTCCGCGGGTGGGAAGCTGGATGTGGGTATGTGTCCTGGTCGCTGCACTAGCGCCTCCTCTGGTCAGTAGGGGCAACTGTTCGGGAAGGAGGGGGTATTCCCACGCTATTCCCCCCAGGGGGAACTGGAGGGAGTAGCATGATCCTCCCATGTGCTGCGTCCCCCTGGTGAAACTCCTCACTGGCAGGTGAAAAGAAGCGGCTGGCAACTCCACATGTATCTCCGGAGGCATGTGGTAGTCTGCAGCCCTCCCCGGGTCGGCGGAGGGGGTGGAGCAGTGACTGGGACAGCTCAGAAGAGTGGGATAGTTGGCCAAGTACAATTGGGGAGATAAAGGTGGAACAATTTGTATAAAAAAAAGTACATTTTGAAATTGTCAGTGTAGCTGGTCGCTATGACGACCAGCTACACTGAGGGGGTACTGTTACAGTAATGGAAAACAACACAGAAGCGAGCCGAGCCTAGCCGGTACCATGTAGCGGACAAGGGGCATAAGAGTCACTATGTAACATGGCAAAGGATTGTCAAATGAAAATAATACCACTGACCCCCCTCTAATGGTGAAAGATGGAAATACTTTGGTTTCAACAGTATTGAACGTGGTACCACTGTGACAGATCTAGTGTCAAATGAAACTGGCTCTCTGCTTTAGCTCCTGACAAAGACCAACTTTATTACCAAATGCTATCACACAACCACGGTGCTTCAGCTTTTTTAAATCTTGAAGCTAAATTTCCCATGTTACGTCTCACTCAAGATAACGATGGCTCAATGGCTCCGTTGTCCACCAGCCAATGTCCCTATTTTACCACCAACCTGATGATTAGAATTTAACCACACGTCAACATCAGTCACATCATCCAGTAACCTGTTAAAGAGACTCATGTTGACGTATGGTTAGTGTGTTAAGCAGCTGATTTTTCTCTTCTTTTCACAGCTAACACTGATAGACCTCATTTAGCTGCTCACTTTGGCCACTAACCACAGATATGTCTCTACTGCTGGACTATGGTTCACTCTGATATGAATGATAAGCTGTTCATTTAAACTATACGAACCTCTTAATTCCCATGAAAACCAACTAGCCAGATTGTCTTAACTGTTTTTAGCCTCCACCTATCTAAGTGACATCTTGCCTCTGTTATGGGTTGTTTTAAAAGGCATATGTGTAATGTAATATCATCATTGTCCTTAGACATCCCAGTACACACAGAACCAGTCCGGTCGAGTCAGGGTAGAACCACTCATCTGGCTGTGCTTTTTTCTGTTACAGAAGTAAACACCACAGAAAAAGAAGTTGTCTCACCCAGTATCCTGCCCCCCATGGACCCTGTACCCCCCCCAACCTGCTCAGTCACCAACCAACACCACCAGCTGCAGGTCAGCCTCCACACTCAACACCAGTGGTCTTTAACCCAGGGCTTCTCAATGTCCAGTTGGCTGCAGAGCTAGCTAAACACAGTCCACACTACTGCTGTGTTTCCACAACAAGCAGCTGCCATACTGGAGTTTTCTTGAGCAAGACACGAGATCCCTACCAGCTCAGGGGCTTCTGCCCTGTAGCTGACCATGACTTCTGACCTTGGTTAGAAGGGAAGCAAGCTAAAAGTAAACATACACTGACTGAGCATTTCATTAGGAACACTATACTAATAGTGGGTAGGGCCTCCTCAGTTCTTCATGGCATGGATTCCATGAGATGTTGGAAACATTCCTTTGAGATTCTGGTCCATGTTGACATGATTGCATTGTACCTGAATGATGTAAAATATGGTCATTTAACTAACCACAAATCAATTTTAAAATTTGTAAATTATTTACATTTTATAGACGAATGAAGTCAATATAACTGCACACTGTGGGCAGTTTGCAGACAACTGTGTGCAGAAAACTGAACACTTAAGTGAATTTTCATGGACATGATGCTGACAGTGGTTTGACTCAGTGATTCCTGGTAAAGTCCAGGAATCAGACTGACCCCCCCCCCCCAATTGTAATGGGCCAATTCCCCCACTCTTCCAAGCTATCCCGGTCGCTGCTCCACCCCCTCTGCCAATCCGGGGAGTGCTGCAGACTACCAAATGCCTCGTCTGATACATGTGGACATGAGACCATCAGAAGTGCGTGTGCCCAGAGACGTGAGGGAGCTGATATGCTGAAGCACAGGAATGCGCTTCCCAAAGGGGGGGGTAGTGTAATGTGCACAGATAAAATAGACTCGCTAGCCCTTGGCTAACAGGTCGGATGCTTTAGTCGACTGGTTAGTGTAGTTGCCCGTGGTGCTGGAGACCCGGGTTCACGTCCTGGCTGCGGCAGTTCCCGGCTGCCCAAGCCGGAGGTAACACGAGGATTAGCAGTGGTAGTAGTAATAGTAGATGTTCAAACCATACAAAAATCTTCAAGTGACATGACAGAACTCTGTATATGGGGGTATAGATAGATAGATAGATAGATAGATAGATAGATAGATAGATAGATAGATAGATAGATAGATAGATAGATAGATAGATAGATAGATAGATAGATAGATAATTTTATTAGCCATACGACCAAGGCTGGAGGAATTTGTTTTTGGTACATTTTACACTCTGCAACACAATACATACAACAGACACTCCACATGTTATCATGAACAATACAGTTACACAATAACAGAAATAAACAGCAGGTGAATGGTGGTGCTTATGCCAGTGGTGTGTGAGGAAGGGACTATAGGGAGGAATTCAGAGTCCCTATGGCTAGGGGGAAAAAACTGTTTGCGAAGCGTTTAGTTCACTGTATCGCGTAAAAAGCAACAAGAGGCATTAAAGGAAAATATTTAAACCTTTACAATTTCTACACTTTTAATTGCTTTACTATTCTTCAGGCCATATAATCTTTCAATATAGTGTCTGATTTCTGTTTTTAATTGTATATGGTATTGGCTGAATTTGCGTTAATCGTTGCAATCGTGACATCGCGAAATCTTGGAGGCCCTGATAAGAGTTTGGTGCTCATACCAAAACTCTTGAGGCACCTCAGAAAATAGTCTCTGCTGTGCAGTGGCGTGTCGTGACTTTTCCACTAGGTGGGGCTGCTTTGAATCCAGCGCGTCAGAATTATAATTTTTCTTGACATGCAGCAAGCATAAGAGTCTAGTCCCCTAGGACAGCGTTTCCCAACCCAGTCCTCAAGGAACCCCCTATCCTGCAGATTTTCATTGTAACCCTACATAGGTAGCCCTGCTTGTACTTACCCAACCAATCGTCTCACAGCACTTAATTATGCAAGGTGTACAACAGCTGACATAATTCATTGCTGATTGGTTGAATAACTACAAACGGGTACCTATTCAGGGTTGCAAAGAAAATCTGCAGGATAGGGGTCCTTGAGGACTGGGTTGGGAAACACTGCCCTAGGATGCATCATTTAATCATTTTTTTAAGAAACATACACAAGTCTACTTCCAAATGTCTAATTCATTTCAGAAATAAAAACAAATAGCATATACTTAACAGAACTTGCTTATTTTTCCATTTGCCTGTCGTTGTCTGACACTATATTTCATTTATGCAATGTAGGCTTAATAACATACATTAATTGAATTAGACAATTAAATTGAAATGATAGGCAATTAGTGATTTTTTTGCATTTGAAATAGTTATTCCACAACTAATCAAATTTCAAATTTCACAAAGCAATCAAATTTCCACCCATAAACCATTCACAGCCATATAAATTTTATTAAATGAAAAGCGCAAATGCGGAAAAGTTTCCAGCAAATAGTTGTACATATTGTGCAGAGAAAGTGCTCCACATAAAATAGTTAATGAGAAAAAAAACTAAACTAAACTGTTGTAACATAGGCCTACAGTAGCCCACTACATATTGATCGATAAGCATTTGGAAGTCCCCGCATCACACTCGCACCATCGTAAGCCTGCACTGTCACTTGATCTCTCTGCTGCTCTCCCTTCTATCACGTTATCTCTGCTGCTCTCCCTTCTATAACTTGATCTCTCTGCTGCTCTCCCTTCTATCACTTTATCTCTGCTGCTCTTCCTTCTATCACTTGATCTCTCTGCTGCTCTCCCTTCTATCACTTTATCTCTCTGCTGCTCTCCCTTCTATCACTTTATCTCTCTGCTGCTCTCCCTTCTATCACTTTATCTCTCTGCTGCTCTCCCTTCTATCACTTGATCTCTCTGCTGCTCTTCCTTCTATCACTTTATCTCTCTGCTGCTCTCCCTTCTATCACTTTATCTCTGCTGCTCTTCCTTCTATCACTTGATCTCTCTGCTGCTCTCCCTTCTGTCACTTTATCTCTCTGCTGCTCTCCCTTCTATCACTTTATCTCTCTGCTGCTCTCCCTTCTATCACTTTATCTCTCTGCTGCTCTCCCTTCTATCACTTCATCTCTCTGCTGCTCTTCCTTCTATCACTTGATCTCTCTGCTGCTCTCCCTTCTATCACTTTATCTCTCTGCTGCTCTCCCTTCTATCACTTTATCTCTCTGCTGCTCTTCCTTCTATCACTTTATCTCTCTGCTGCTCTCCCTTCTATCACTTTATCTCTCTGCTGCTCTCCCTTGTATCACTTTATCTCTCTGCTGCTCTCCCTTCTATCACTTTATCTCTCTGCTGCTCTCCCTTCTATCACTTCATCTCTCTGCTGCTCTCCCTTCTATCACTTTATCTCTCTGCTGCTCTCCCTTCTATAACTTGATCTCTCTGCTGCTCTCCCTTCTATCACTTTATCTCTGCTGCTCTTCCTTCTATCACTTGATCTCTCTGCTGCTCTCCCTTCTATCACTTTATCTCTCTGCTGCTCTCCCTTCTATCACTTTATCTCTCTGCTGCTCTTCCTTCTATCACTTTATCTCTGCTGCTCTCCCTTCTATCACTTGATCTCTCTGCTGCTCTTCCTTCTATCACTTTATCTCTCTGCTGCTCTCCCTTCTATCACTTTATCTCTGCTGCTCTCCCTTCTATCACTTTATCTCTCTGCTGCTCTCCCTTCTGTCACTTTATCTCTGCTGCTCTCCCTTCTATCACTTTATCTCTCTGCTGCTCTTCCTTCTATCACTTTATCTCTCTGCTGCTCTTCCTTCTATCACTTTATCTCTCTGCTGCTCTTCCTTCTATCACTTTATCTCTGCTGCTCTCCCTTCTATCACGTTATCTCTGCTGCTCTCCCTTCTATCACTTGATCTCTCTGCTGCTCTTCCTTCTATCACTTTATCTCTGCTGCTCTCCCTTCTATCACTTGATCTCTCTGCTGCTCTTCCTTCTATCACTTTATCTCTCTGCTGCTCTCCCTTCTATCACTTGATCTCTCTGCTGCTCTCCCTTCTATCACTTTATCTCTCTGCTGCTCTTCCTTCTATCACTTGATCTCTCTGCTGCTCTTCCTTCTATCACTTTATCTCTCTGCTGCTCTTCCTTCTATCACTTTATCTCTCTGCTGCTCTCCCTTCTATCACTTTATCTCTGCTGCTCTCCCTTCTATCACTTTATCTCTCTGCTGCTCTCCCTTCTGTCACTTTATCTCTGCTGCTCTCCCTTCTATCACTTTATCTCTCTGCTGCTCTTCCTTCTATCACTTGATCTCTCTGCTGCTCTTCCTTCTATCACTTTATCTCTCTGCTGCTCTTCCTTCTATCACTTTATCTCTCTGCTGCTCTTCCTTCTATCACTTTATCTCTGCTGCTCTCCCTTCTATCACTTGATCTCTCTGCTGCTCTCCCTTCTATCACTTGATCTCTCTGCTGCTCTCCCTTCTATCACTTTATCTCTCTGCTGCTCTCCTTTCTATCACTTTATCTCTGCTGCTCTCCCTTCTATCACTTGATCTCTGCTGCTCTCCCTTCTATCACTTGATCTCTCTGCTGCTCTTCCTTCTATCACTTTATCTCTCTGCTGCTCTTCCTTCTATCACTTTATCTCTGCTGCTCTTCCTTCTATCACTTTATCTCTGCTGCTCTCCCTTCTCTGGCAGGATGTGTTCTAATTGATTGAGAATTGATGCAGCAACAGTCTCGGCATTGGCAATCTGTATGGGAGTAAAACTGTAAAAACCCTCCTGAACCTGATGTGATTTGTCAATATAACGTAGTACACATACTAACTGAGACTGTGTTGATCGTCAGTGGTTTCGTTGACCTGAAAGGCTGGAAAGTCTGCGTTTTTAATCTCATCTACTATGTACTCACGCATGATCCCCAACATACAATCCAGCAGTCTGTTCTGAATAATATTTGATGTACCTTTAAACATGGTTGCCGTTTCCAAATGTTGTTTCAACACACTGTCCAATTCAGCAGCAATATTCACTAGTCCGATAAAAATCCCAGGGTTGGCAGTGTCACTGCTCTCATTATGGCCACGTAATCCAAGTTCATATGCTCCACAAAATGTGACACAGTCAATAATCCTTGAAAGTGCAGTTCCATTCCTGTCTACCTCTTCATTGTGTTTCGTAATGCCGATCCTGTAGCTGTTGCTAAGTTGGCTTGCAATGTTAGTTCTCCCAAACATGGCTAGTTTCATGGCATTATCCATATGAGCCTTACTGTCTTCGTGTTTTTTATTTTTTCGAAAAGATGCTTAAGATCGCTCACTCCAGTTTCAGTCCAAGCCTTGTCTGATGTGGACGTTGGAAAAAGTAAGCACGGAAAGCAAAAAACAGCATGCCGCTTGTCACATCCACAGAGCCATGGTTTCCATGCATACCACTTGCTAGCAAAATTCCTGATGTATGATTTGCCACGATCAGCAGAGGGCTGTCGAATGCTGAGATTCTCAGGCTGATCTGGACCCAACTGCTTCACAATAAGCTTGTCAGACAAACTTCTCTGTTCAGATGGTTTTTCAAACAAAGAATCACCACTGTTAGGTTGTTCCTCTAGCAGATCAGCCATTGTTAGATTAGCCACGTTACTAACAGCTAGCCAACTCCCCGACTTCCTGCTCTACCACTAACAACTACTATGCATACAGTTTTACACAGCGCCAACTACCAAATCGGGCAGGTATTTCTCCGCCCAAGAATCAGCTCTTTTCGGCGCACACTGTCAACCAATCCAGTGTGTGATGGTGTGGCTGCTGTGGCTGCAGAGAAAAATGCGCCCTTCGGCACACAGACAGAGGTTTCAAGCAATGTTTTTTCATCAGTTATCACACTTTTCCATTATAATACATGTCTTATGTAAATATAACAATTGGATTTTTTTTTTAATTTATTTCTGATTTTTCCCTTTTTTCTCCCAATTTAGTGGCCAATCGATCCCTATTTTAATTCAAACACCCACCCTCACACTGTATGCGTTCGCCAACTGCATCTCTCCGGCCGGCAGTCTGGAAGGAGACGCCTCCCCACTTTCGTGACAAGGCGACTCCAAGCCGAACCACTGTTTTTCCGACACACACAGAGACGCATTCACATGACGAACACAAGCCGACTCCGCCCCCCTCCCGAAGACAGCGTTGCCAATGATTGCTGCTTCATCGAGTCCGGCCATAGTCGGATCTGACGAGACCGGGGCGCGAACCCCAGTCCCCAGTGGGCAACTGCATCGACACCAAGCCGATGCTTAGACCGCTACACCACCGCGGACCGAACAATTGGATTTTATACACACACGGCACCACAATTTTAAAAAAAAATAATTCATTTATTACAATACTTATTTTCCAATTGGAACTGTAGGTAGTGCGGCACCCTAGCGCCCCTAGTGGACGACACGCCACTGCTGCTGTGTCGTCTTCAGAATGCAGTTGGTGTTGAGAGACCATGTGAAGGTTGTAGTGGAACGTCAGGCCTCTAGGGGGCGGACTTTAGGAAGACGATACATTCATACGGAAATGTAACTAGAGAATAAGACACTAAAACGCAAGTGTGATTCTGCAGAGTTGCCTGTGTCGTCGTGATATTAAAACCAAGGTTCAATACTGAACATTATACATGGTGTCAGAAGTTTGGCGAGACGAATCTGTAAGTAGAAGAAATAAACTACTTATAAAGTCGGGAAAAAAGACCGGATTTGCCTACAGTAGCCAGTGCACCTAACACGCTGCTAAGCTAAGTGAGCCTGCTAGCTCCTTGACTCGCCTTCAATAGGGAGAGAGGAGAAATAACGAGACAATGGACCAGATATTTTCGATACCACCCCCGGGAAGCTTCAATTTTGACGAGCCAAGCAGTTGGACTCAACGGCTACGACGCTTCGACCGATTTAGAGTGGCTTCAGGACTAGCAGAATAGAGTGAGGAATACCAGCTCAATTCGCTGTTGTATATCATGGGGGAGGAAAGTGACGACATTTTGAACTCACTGACTTTGTCTGACGAACAAAAGAAGAAGTATGAAGATGTGTGTAAAGCCTTGGGTGAGCATTTTATTGGAAAACACAATGTAATATATGAGAGGGCCAAATTTAATAACAAAAATCAACAGCCGGGCGAATCAGCAGAAAACTATCACTGATGTTTACAACCTCGCAGAGCATTGTCAATATGGCATTCTGCTTGAAGAAATTATCAGAGATTGGATCGTAGTGGGGATCAGAGATGCAAAACTGTCTGAAAAATTACAATTAGATCCAAATCTCACTTTGGCCAAAACAATAACACAAGTCAGACAAAATGAAGTCAAGAAACAGCAACCATTGATTAGACGAGAAAATGCTGAAACAAAAGAAGTTAATGTGGATGCTATAGCTGCAAGAAAACCAGGGAAATTTAAGATGGCGGCGACAGCACAGAAAAATCACATTGCACAGAGAACTGAAAGCTGTAAAAGATGTAGAAGAAGCCCTCAGCATACATGGAAGCCGTGTCTAGCTAGAGAGGCGGAGTGTAGAAAATGCAAAAAGAAAGGCCTTTATGCAGCAGTGTGTAGGACAATACAGAGAGTGGAGGCAATTGAAGAAAGAAGTGAAACAGCAGAATGTGCATTCATGGGAACAATTCAAAGTCGGAAACAACACTATCTGTAAACAGGATATACAGATGAATGGAGAATTGATTAACTTTAAGTTAGATACAGGAGTGGCAGTCACAGCCATACCAGAATCCATGTACTCAAACGCCAGAGATGGCAATCTCCACAATGTACAGCAAATGATAAGTGGTCCCAACAACCAACCACTCACTCTACTGGGCACGTTCAAAGCAAGTCTGAAAAAGGTCAAAAAGAAAACAGAGCAGGAAGTATATATAGTAAAGGATTTAGTGATGACACTGTTAGGTCTCCCTGCTATCCAGACTTGGCTACTATTGCAACAGGTTGCAGCAGTCCATGCTATGGGAAACATTCAAAACGATGTTCCCAAAGGTGTTCTCAGGCTTAGGGAAGCTGCAAGGTAGCTATAAGATAGAGTTAGGAGAGGGGGCAACACCATATGCGCTGTCAGCTCCTCAACGTGTAGCGCTACCCGTTCTGGACAAAGTGAAGTCAGAACTCCATAGGATGGAAAACATGGGAGTCATTCAACAAATTCAAGAACCCACCGAGTGGTGTGCAGGAATGGTGGTCGTGCCGAAGCCCAATGGAAACATGAGGATCTGCATAGACCTAACAAGACTCAATGAAAGTGTGCGTTGAGAGAGACATACTCCCAGCTGTGGATGACACACTTGCAAAGCTAAATGGAGCAGTAGTGTTCGCCAAACGACGCTACATCAGGATTTTGGCAAATACCCTTACATAAAGACTCTGAGCCCTTGACGACATTCATTGCACCTTTTGGCAGGTATTGTTTTAAGCAGCTACCCTTTGGGATTTCCTCAGCGCCTGAGCACTTTCAGCTGAGAATCTCACAGATTGTTGCCGGCACACCAGGAACACTGTACCATGCAGATGACATCTAGGTGTTCGGCAAAGACCCGACAGAGCATGATGAAAGGTTGTGTGAAGTCCTCTGAAAGTTTGAGAGTGCAGGTCTGACTCTAAATGAAAAATGTGAGTTTGGGGTGAATGCAGTGACGTTTCTGGGGCATAAAATTAGTGCTCAAGGGATTGAGGCCGACCCAGACAAAATTAAAGCCATTATCAACATGCCAGATCCTCACAATGTTGAAGGAGTGAGACGCTTTATGGGGATGGTGAACTACATTGGCAATTTTTCCCCTCACCTGCCCAGTCTCACAAAGCCTTTGAGAGACCTCTTGAAAAATGACAGCACATGGACATGGGACATGCAGCAAAAGACGGCCTTTGAAGAAGTAAATAAGGAGCTCAGCTTGCCAACTGTCTTAGCATAGTATAGTTCAAAAAGAGAAACTCTTGTGTCTGCAGATGCATTGTCATATGGCCTTGGAGGAGTGCTAATGCAGCGACAGCCAGATGGAGAATACAGACCAGTGGTGTTCATATCCAGAAGTCTGATACCCACTGAAACTTGATATGCACAGATCGAGAAAGAGGCCCTCGCCATGACCTGGGCATGTGAGCGACTGAGCGTCTATCTCCTGGGGTTGGACTTCACTGTGCATACAGACCACAGGCCTCTGATCTCCTTGTTAAGCTCCCAACCACTTGATGACCTACCTCCAAGAATACTCAGATTCAGGCTGAGGATGATGAGGTTCACGTACCGTTCTATCACTCTCTGCTGCTAGTGGCAGCTGATGCATTGTCACGCGCTCCACTTGAACGAGACAGCATGAAGGATCTACTATGTACACTAGAAAGGGAGTGTAGAGTCCACATTGATTATGTCATGGCGCACATTCCAGCAACAAAAACTAAAATAGAGCAGATCAGAGATGCAATGATGAGACAACTCAAAGTGTACACAGACGAGGGTTGGTGAGTGCACAGGAATGCAGTCCCTGAGAATCTCCTGCCATACTGGTCATACAGAGCAGACATGCACGTAGCAGATTGTATCCTACTAAAGGAAAGGGGGAATGAATCCTTATTCCATCACCCATGCGCAGAGAGATGCTTGAAAGAATCCACCATGGACACCAGGGCATGACGAAGTGCATTGCCAGGACACCACAGTCCATGTGGTGGCCTGGGTTGACAAGAGATATCAGAGAGCTAGTGAAAAGATGTGACAGGTGCTGCCAGTTTTCCAGTTATTGAACAGAGCCTCTGATGGACAACACCATTACCTGCAACACTGTGGCAGAGAGTGGCTGCAGACATCTTTCAGTGGGGAAAAGGCCACTACTTGATTGTAATTGATTACTTCCTAAGACATATTGAAGTAGCCAACCTGCTGACGCTCACAACTGCTACCATGGTGGAGAGGTTGAAAGTCATCTTTGCCAGATTTGGCATTCCTGAGGTGCTAGTGACGGACAATGGGCCACAGTTCGTGTGACGGTGACTGTGATGTATAAACAGTTGGTGTTGAGAGACCATGTGACAGAGACTGTGATGTATAAACAGTTGGTGTTGAGAGACCATGTGACGGTGACTGTGATGTGTAAACAGTTGGTGTTGAGAGACCATGTGATGGTGACTGTAATGTGTAAACAGTTGGTGTTGAGAGATCATGTGACGGTGACTGTGATGTATAAACAGTTGGTGTTGAGAGACCATGTGACGGTGACTGTGATGTGTAAACAGTTGGTGTTGAGAGATCATGTGACGGTGACTGATGTGTAAACAGTTGGTGATGAGAGATCATGTGACGGTGACTGTGATGTGTAAACAGTTGGTGTTGAGAGATCATGTGACGGTGACTGTGATGTGTAAACAGTTGGTGTTGAGAGATCATGTGACGGTGACTGTGATGTGGAAACAGTTGGTGTTGAGAGATCATGTGACGGTGACTGTGATGTGGAAACAGTTGGTGTTGAGAGACCATGTGACGGTGACTGTGATGTGTAAACAGTTGGTGTTGAGAGATCATGTGACGGTGACTGTGATGTGGAAACAGTTGGTGTTGAGAGACCTTGTGACGGTGACTGTGATGTGGAAACAGTTGGTGTTGAGAGACCATGTGACGGTGACTGATGTGTAAACAGTTGGTGTTGAGAGATCATGTGACGGTGACTAATGTGTAAACATTTGGTGTTGAGAGATCATGTGACGGTGACTGTGATGTGGAAACAGTTGGTGTTGAGAGACCTTGTGACGGTGACTGTGATGTGGAAACAGTTGGTGTTGAGAGACCATGTGACGGTGACTGTGATGTGTAAACAGTTGGTGTTGAGAGATCATGTGACGGTGACTAATGTGTAAACAGTTGGTGTTGAGAGATCATGTGACGGTGACTGATGTGTAAACAGTTGGTGTTGAGAGATCATGTGACGGTGACTGTGATGTGTAAACAGTTGGTGTTGAGAGATCATGTGATGGTGACTGTGATGTGGAAACATTTGGTGTTGAGAGACCATGTGACGGTGACTGTGATGTGGAAACAGTTGGTGTTGAGAGACCATGTGACGGTGACTGTGATGTGGAAACAGACAAATCTAAAATTGTCCACAATTTCAAAAGATGACCCATTGTTGGAGATGGGAATGTGATTTTCTCTGATCTTTCTAAAGTCAACAATGATTTCTTTTGTCTTATTGACATTTAGAGAGAGGTTGGTATCATGGCAGCATATGGTCAAATCTTTCATTTCCCTCCTCTACGCCCTCACATCACTGTGGCTTATTAGTCTAATCACTGTGGTGTCATCTGCAAATTTAATGATGCTGTTGTTGTCGTATTTGGCAACACAGTCATGTGTAAACAGACTGTACAATAGGGGGCTGAGACAGCAGACCTGAGGTGTGACTGTGGGGGGGACACAGTTTGTGAATAATCCTGATTGCTTGTAGGTAGAAGCTATTTAGCATTCTGCTGGATCTAGCATAGATGCTCCTTCCTGTAGCTCTTCCTGTAGCTCTTCCCAGACAGCAGGAGGGAAAACAGGTTGTGAGAAGGATGGTGGGGGTCCTTAATGATGCTGGAGACTCTGCCAACACAGCGGTGATGGTAAATCTCCAACAGGAAGGGGAGAGGGGCACAAGCGAGCTGTCCTCACTATCCTGTTCAGCTGGTGTTGTTTTGTCGCTTTGTAGTTACCGAACCAGGAAGTGAGACCGTAGGTTAGAATACTTTCAGTGGTGCCCCTGTAGAAGGTGGTGAGGGCTGGAATGGTGAGGCTTGCCCTTTAAAGTCTCCAGTCAGGGGTGCCCGTAATATCGGTATGATCCTGTGTCTAAATAATGTTGTATGTTGTGTGTCTGTAGGTTCCCTCTGCTGCCTGTCTGTCTGCTAGCACATCCAGTCCCCAACACACTTACTGTAACCCTGCAAGTACAACCAGGTTAGTATCCATTCATGATACAACTGCTGCTCCTAGTACTTCTACACTATAACTACTATTGTTACTACTGGTATTACTACTATAAAACTACTATTACTGTTCTAGTAGTTCACTACTCTTACTACTTTTACTAATACCGTTGCTACACTAATATAACTACTGGTACTGCTGTTATAGCTGCTATAAAACTAGTACCACTGCTCCTGCTACTATTTCTACTGCTACTATTATTTCTACTACTGTTACGACTGCTACGAAAACTGCTGCTATATTAGTAGTACTAGTAGAAGCCTACTACTAATACTACTAGTGTTACTACTGTTGTTGCTGCTATAAAACTACTACTACTGCTGCTGTTATTTCTGTAACTGTTGTTATTTCTACAACTACTGATACCACTGTTATACCACTACTGCAACTACTGTTACTACTAATGTTGCTGCTACTGCTACCAGTAACTGTGCCTCTGTCTCCAGGTGTATCTGTAGTTGTGACAGAAGAGGAGAAGGAACAGAGAACTCCTTCAGCACCTCCTGCCCCATCCTCCCCTCTCACCTCCTCTCATTCTCCTCCTCTAACAAAGAGTTCATTGTCCAGCTGTCCCGGCATGTCGGCTCCATCCTGAAGCAGCAGGAAGAGGAGGAGGAGGTGGTGTGGGAGGGGAGGAGGCGGAGTTCTGAGCCCACAGAGGTGGGGAGCTCCAGGTAACTCCATCAATGACGTGCTGGGTCTGTTTTGTGTACCCATGATTCAGTGAGAAGTCTTTCCATTACCCCCACAGCAGAAAGCTGTTTACATGCACACTAGTATTCCAGCAGAGTCCTGTTCCAGCTTCGATCCTGTTGGGATATGATCTTCACTTGGATCATACACTAACCAGTAACCTGGTTATTCATATTCCTGTTAACATGGTGGCGGCACGGTGGCGCTGTGGCTCACAGCAAGAAGGTCCTGGGTTCGAACCCCGGGGTAGTCCAACCTTGGGGGTCGTCCTCTGTGTGGAGTTTGCATGTTCTCCCCGTGTCTGCATGGGTTTCCTCCCACAGCCCCAAAAACATGTAGGTCAGGTGAATTGGCCGTACTAAATTGTCCCTAGGTGTGTGTGTGTGTGTGTGTGTGTGGGTGTGGGTGTGTGTGTGTGTGTGTGTGGGCCCTGTTATGGTCTGGTGGTCTGTCCAGGGTGCCTCCTCGCCTGCCGCCCAATGACTGCTGGGATAGGCTTCAGCATCCCTGTGACCCTGAGAGCAGGGTAAGCAGTTTGGATAATGGATGGATGTTTCCATGGTTAAGCTGTTTAAGTATTTTAATTGGCAGCGATCATTTTGTTTTTTCGACAGACCCACCAGCCTGTCATGTCTTTACCTAATGTACCTACCGTAGCTCATTTCTGTTATTGTGTAATGGCTGCCAGTTAAGCTCGTGTTAGCTGGGTAACATCATCTTCATCACAAATAAGGATGAAGCTGTTTTGGTTATTTAATGCCAGGTCGCCATTTTGATGCATCCTGTCATCGGAGCTCCCGAGGCTTTCTGTCGCTTTCAGTGCTTATTGACTCAGTTTGTGTTTATTGTGTTTATTGTGTTAGCATCTCTGCATGTTCTTCTGTATCTAGAAACTCTTTTTTTAACCTGTACTCTTACACTCATTTATACGTGGCAGCACTTTTTGGAGTACATGTACATTGAAAGGTGCTTTATAAATAAAATGTATTATTATTATTGTTGTTGTTGTTGTTCCATGTTATATTTAGCTTTTTCATTACTACCGCCGTCTTTTGTTTTGCTAGTCCGTCATCAAGTCTGGTGATGCGCTGGGCTGCACAGCTAGCAGAGAGCAGTCAGAAGAATGCATAAGATATTATTAACATGCCACGGTGCCCTGGTTTCTTTTGGAGGAAGCCATTTTGTATTTTCAGAGTTCTTAAAACCACGATCAGGGCTTATCTGGGTTTCTGTAACCAGGATATGGTGTTTACATGCACCAACACACAAGTGGGATGTTGCACAACCTGATCAGAACCAGGATACTAGTGTGCATGTAAATGTACTGATTTCATTGTGGCATGAATGTGCTGTGTTCTAGATCGTGTTCTTCGTACTACTGCATACTGCATAAAAACACAAACTTTGTTTCTTCCTGTTTGTCTGCTACTAGTCCCAGCTCATGCCCCGGGGACGGGTACTTTGAGATGGGCCTGGATGACTCTTTGGAGGAGGCCTCGGTCTCCTCACACACCACCTCCACCTCTCTCCCTGCTCCTCTAGTGGACGCACAGGGCCAGGAGGCCCAGGAGAAGGTGTGTGAGGAGCAGAACGGGGTGCAGATTAGCGGGGTCCTGTGGTGCCTCTGTGTTCGGGTGGAGAACAACATGGAGCAGAGGGGGGGGTGTCTGGTTTTGACTGACAAAGTCCTGGGACTGTTTTACATACCAGCTGACTCCACCTTGACCAATGAGGACACAGGTAAACACATTTAACAGTCGCAGTAACAGCACATCTTAAATGCTGCCCGTAGTGATAAACCTGCACACTGCTCATCATGTCCACACACTTCTGAGATGTGATGCCGACAGTCTGAGGAAACAACTGCTTTTACTGGAACCACCAAGACCTCGTTATGACTGTTCTGAATAGTCAAAGTCTGATAACTTTGTGGGGGAAAAAAGATACAGACCTGCCGCCCCCTGAATTCTCCTAAAATGCATATATTTGCAATAAAATCAGCTTTACATCAACTACACAAAATAAAGTTAAGATCAGATCTACCTAAAACGACCATGAGCTGTCAACATGACCGTCTCATGCGTGATGGTGTGCGTCATGTCAGTATTTATGACATGTGTTGGTGGCGTCATTTCCTTCGTGAAGTTCGTTGCTCTGTCCTAGAAACACACTAGCATCCTTTAGTGCAAACAAATAGTCTTAACTTGGTTTGTGATTATGTCCACCATGTCTGGTTACAGACGCCGTTACAGACACACCATGACTACCACCAAGGCGTTGCAGGATTTACAGGTGTTGGACTGGGCCATTTTAAATTGTTTAAAAATAGTATTAAAAGTTGTTAAAATGTTAATTTTGGTGTCAGTTTCATAACAGACATACTAACATATGTAATGCATTAATATCTCTACTTGGTATTTATCTTGACACAATATAGAGTTTAAAAACCGCGGCGGTCATTTTGACCGCCTATGGTCGTTCTAGGTAGGAGTGAAATCCTGGTCATTCTAGTAAAGGTGTCCAGATTTCTCCGGCTCTATAATGTCACTCATCTCTACTGTCTCTATCAGAGCACAACTTCTAGAGTCCCATGAGATCAGTCTCCCTTAATACTGTTGCTATGTCCAACTGACTTTTAAGATGGACCTCTATTATTATTATGGGTTGGTTTAAACTTAAATATCACAACACAGTAAAAACACTAAAGTGACTGTAGATAACTTACCTCTGAATAGATGGAAGTGAGTCTGTTGATGGTTTATTTAATGGAAATTGTGTTCCTATACAAATACAGAAGACAATTCTGCAGGAAAAATTAAAGATAGTTTGTCCTTCAGTCACTCAAGATAATATGACTTGAACATTTTTCTCAGCAACAATTTTTCACCATTTTTCTTTCCTTTACCTCTGTCGTTTACTCATCTGTTACTCTGTCCTTTGTTGTATTAAAGTTGTTGTATTTCTGTTGATCATAGTTGGAGGTCAGAGGATGGTTGCCAAGTGCTGATGGGTACATTACTGTCAGTCATTTTGCAAAAGGTCAAAGTCATGTCAAGTCACATTTATTTATAGAGCACATTTAAAACCAGCCCACATTGACCAAAGTGCTATACAGACCAGAGCAGGTAGCTAAAACACAAATACAAGAAGACATAGACAACAAGGCACATAGCTCGGAGGCACAAATAAACAACACATGGACATAGGTACCAGCCAGCTGGAGAATAAAAATCAGTTTTTAGCAAGGACTTAAAAGACATGATTGAGGGGAGTCTGATAGGGAGGGGAATATGGTTCGACAGTCTATGGGCTGCAACTGCAAGGATGTGGTCATCCCTCAGCTTAAGTTAAGATCACAGGACAGCCGGGAGTCAAAATCAGTTGACCTGAAGGACCTGGAGGTGGAATAGAGGGTTAAAAGTTCTACTATAAAAGACGAGGCCAGCCTATTTAGGGCTTTATAAACAAATAGAAGAACCTTAGAATCAATTCTGAACCGTACAGGCAGCCAGTGGCGAGAGGCCATTATAGGGGTAATATGGTCTCCTCCGGGTACCTGTCAGGAGCCAGGTTGCAGCATTCTAGAGACCAGTTGCAGGCAGGACAGGGACAACTGATTAATCCCAAAATACATGGCGTTGCAGTAGTCCAAGCAGGAGGATATCAAGTGTGGATGAGTTTCTCGAGATCTTTAAGAGAGAAACGACTTGATTTTGGCAATAGCACGTAGCTGGAAAAACTGGCTTTCACTATGGCATTAACCTTCTTGTCAAACTTGAAGGCGGAATCAAATATCACACCAAACACGGGGATTGCCAGATCAAATCCCTGTTACCTCCAGCTTAGTCGGGCGTCTCTACAGACACAATTGGCCGTGTCTGGGTGTGTGTCCTGGTCACTGCACTAGCGCCTCCTCTGGTCAGTCGGGGCGCCTGTTTGGGGGGGGAGGGGGAATTGCGGGATCTTCCCACGCACTATGTCCCCCTGACAAAACTCCTCACTGTCAGGTGAAAAGAGAAAAGAAGCGCCTGGCGACTCCACATGTATCAGAAGAGACAAGAGACAAGTGATAGTCTGCAGCACTCCTCGGCTCAGCAGAGGGGGTGGAGCAGCGACCAGGACAGCTCAAAAGAGTGGGGTAATTGGCCTGGTACAATTGAGGAGAAAAAGGGGGACCCTCCCCCCAAAAAAAATCACACCAGGGTTTTTGGCATGAACTTTGACATAGGTGGACAGTTGCCAGACTGTTGGTAAATGCTTTAATGGAGTCAGGGGGGCCAAATAGTACAACTTCAGATTTGTCTTCATTCAGCTTTAGGAAGTCTTGTGCCATCCAGCACTTTATGTTCTCAAGGCACTTCAAGATGCTGACTAGATTGGACTAATTGTTTAGTTTCAGGGGCAGATAAAGCTGAGCGTCATCAGCATAACAGTGAAAGGAAATGTCATATTTTTGAATGATTTGACCAAGGGGAAGCATGCATGTCGAGAAAAGAATGGGACCCAGGATAGAACCATGTGGGACCCTGCAGGAGAGATGAGCTGACGGAGAGGAAAATTTTTCAGTTAATGGAAGATTCTATTTTTCAGAATCATGTTTATTAGCCAAGTAGGTTTGCACAAACATGGAATTTGACTCTGGTTTCATGGCTCTCTCAGTGTACTTAACATTTAATAACAATATAACAACACAACAATCTTTAGATATGTATACAATGATTGACTATATACAGGCGAAATAAGAGGTGATAAGGTGCAGTGGTGCAGAGAATATATCAGAGATGTTGAAATAGATCTTAGCAGGTTACTTACATACATGCCTGAAGTAGATGGACATGACAGAGTGTACCAGTATACGTACAATGTACAGTACAGTATATACAACATGTACAGTACAGTATATACAACATGGTTGGCTTTATTGACAGTTTTAAGTGTTCATTTGAATGACAGCCCGTGGAAAGAAACTTTTTATATCTGGGTGTTTTTGGGTACAGTGCTCTGTAGCACCTGCCAGAGGGGAGGAGTTGGAATAGGTTGTGACCAGGGTGTGATGGGTCTGCAGTGATGTTGCCTGCCCGTTTCCTGAGTCTGGAGGTGTATAAGTCCTGAATGGAGGGCAGGTTGACACCAATGATTTTCTCTGCAGACCTAACTGTCTGTTGTAGTCTGTCCCTGTCCTGTTTGATGGCCAATGTAGGATGTGAACCATTTCAAGGCAGGGCCATCAATACCAAGCCCATACTGGAGACAGTCTGTTAAAATTTCCTGATCCACAGCATTGAACACTGCGCTGAGGTCAAGAACAATTAGAATGGCAATCACCAGAGTCGGTAGAGAGGAGCAGGTCATTGTACACTTTGTACACAGGTCAATTAAACTTGTGAACAGATAATGATGGAAGGTTATCTCTCCTGATGTTCTCAGAGAGGGAGTGGAGTCCAGGTCTAGAGGAGGTTCTCTCCAGCCTCCAGAAAGACCTCCTGGTCCCTTACACGGAGGTTGTCCTTTCATCCAAGACCGACCTCCCTGACTCCTGCCTGGCTCTGGGAGTCCGGTCTGGAAGAGCTCACTGGTACCTCTTCTCTGACCCGCAGAACCTCAGAGAGACCCGAACACAACTCACAACTCTGCTCCAACTGAAGGTAAAACAACAGAACTGCTGTTATACCACATACCTCTTAAAATTAAAGATATAATCCTGAATCTCCTAGTTTTATTTTAACAGTTTATGTCCTATGTAGGTGTTAGCAAGGTGAGTGTTGTTTGAGTTCCATTCAAGATAAATGAGATTCAGCGGTGCTGTTGTGTCAGAAACAAACCAAAAAACCCTGATTGAATGTGAGTTTTACTTACTGATGTTGTACTTTTATCTGTTGGTAAAGGTTTCTTTACCAGCTTGTTCTGTCATATCTGCTTGTTAGTCACAACAGCTTCATTTCCTCAAATTCAACACTACCTGCCTTAGTCTTTCTCATTTGGCTGCTATGATGAAGATGGAAAACACTATGCACCCTATAATTTTTCCTGGCAAAGTCTTACAAAACACTAACCTACCACTACTACCTTTGGCTGCTCCCGTTAGGGGTCGCCACAGTGAATCATCCATTTCCATCTCTTCCTGTCCTCTGCATCTTCCTCTGTCACACCAGCCACCTGCATGTCGTCCCTCACCACATCCATAAACCTCCTCTTCAGCCTTCCTCTTTTTCTCTTCCCTGGCAGCTCCATATTCAGCATCCTTTTCCCAATATACCCAGCATCTCTCCTCCACACATGTCCAAACCATCTTAATCTTGTCTCTCTTGCTTTGTCTCCGAACCGTCCAACCTGAGCTGTCCCTCTACTTGTTCCTAATCCTGTCCTTCTTCATCACTCCCAATGAAAATCTTAGCATCTTCAACTCTGCCACCTCCAGCTCCTCCTCCTGTCTTTTCGTCAGTGCCACTGTCTCCAAACCATACAGCTTAGCTGGTCTCACTGCCATCTTGTAAACCTTCCCTTTAACTCTTGCTGGTACCCTTCTGTCACAAATCACTCCTGACACTCTTCTCCACCCACTCCACTCTGCCTGCACTCTCTTCTTCACCTCTCTTCTGTGCTCCCCGTTACTTTGGACAGTTGATCCCAAGTATTTAAACTCATGTGCTTTCATCACCTCTACTCCTTGCATCTGTCCTCCCTCTCATTCACGCATATGTATTCTGTCTTGCTCCTACTGACTTTCATTCCTCTTCTCTCCAGTGCATACCTCCACCTCTCCAGGCTCTCTTCAACCTGCACCCTACTCTCACTACAGATCACAGTGTCATCCGCAAACATCATAGTCCATGGAGACTCCTGCCTGATCTCCTCCGTCAACCTGTCCATCACCATTGCAAACAAGAAAGGGCTCAGAGCCGATCCTTGATGTAATCCCACCTCCACCTTGAACGCATCTGTCATTCCAACGGCACACCTCACCATTGTCACACTGCCCTCCTACATATGTAACCCCTTTTTCACTGGCGGGAAACGCCAAGCACATTTAAACAAGACAAAAGCCTAATGCTACCAGTTACTAAAGTGTTACAATACAATTCAATAGCACAACAGGATCCTGAGTTCTCAGCGGTGGAATGGTGAGCTGGCTGAACCTCCTGTGTACTAGTAGGCTAGTGCCCCTAATGACAATATTAGTGATGAATGATAATAGAAATAATTAACCAAGATAATAATCAATTTAGTAGCGCGGTGCCTCCACTGTGAAAATACTACACTTACCTAAGGCTAGTGAATGGTGTATCTTCCCAGAATGAAACAAACGTGGTTAATGCAGATATTATAACCCTGATGTGTACTGAATTACTGTACAAGCTTATTAACATCACTCTAAAAGTAACCTAGGCTTTGCATAAGCGGAAAATGAGCTGCCAATACACCCGAAATATAATTAATAATAATAGGATTTATTTGATAATACTGAGAGAGAGAGAGAGAGAGAGAGAGAGAGAGAGAGAGAGAGAGAGAGAGAGAGAGAGAGAGAGAGTACCCCAAGAGTGTATTGTTGTTGATTAAATAAACATTAGTTGGAATTACACAGGGTGTGGCAACCGGTCCCAATAAACAGGAAGAAAAGTAGCAAAAGAACACAAAAATACCCAGCGCTTTCCTTTGGGGCCCGTTGGTGCACATAAAGCAGCTCTCTGAGCGGAGGGCAAGGCAGCCACCCGCAAGATGGCCACAGGTTGCAATGTTCAGAAAACCCTGGCGAAGATGGTGGTCATCTGGTGGGTCCAGATGAAGCGAGTCCTCTTTGAACAGCAGACAGGTCCCAGGAATGGAGCAGAGCGGCTCCCCTAGTTAGATCACCGTCCAGCGCAGCCCGATGACTTCTGGCTAGCCTCCACAACTCTAGTCTGCAAACACACTAGCACTGGATGCTAAATCCACTTAGCTAGCTAGCGGCGACACTGGCTATGGGGCATAAACAAAATAATCGTCATAGTAAAACAAACCCCACCAGCAAGCATACGGGCCTAGTATACGGGCTGTGTTTAAAGTCTCCGCGAAACTGGTACGTGAGACGGAGCAGTAGAAAAAAATGGACATCTCTCCTCGGAGCACTCGCTTGGAATCTCAAACTCCTCCCTTTCTGTGAGGAGATCGACCGTTACGAACCTCGCGATTTTGCGGGCATAACAACTCCACACCACGTCATTGGCTAATAACAAAATTGAAATAAAAATACAAAGAACAAATACATTCCATTGGTCCACATGTTCAGAAACCCACAAGAACATAGGAAATGTCCAAGACACAAAGCATGCTGGTAAATGAAGTACCACAAAGTATGTACAATAGATTTTAGAGGTCCTTACACATATCCTGCACCACTCTGATATACCAAATCCACAAAGACACACTGACCTTCTCTATACTTCTCATTCAACATTCTCAAAGCAAACATCACATCTGTGGTGCTCTTTCGTGGCATGAAACCATACTGCTGCTGCTGATCACCACCTCTCCTCTTAACCTAGCTGCTATTACTCTTTCCCATATCTTCATGCTGTGGCTGCTCTGTAGTTGTTACAGTTCTGCACATCACCCTTATTCTTGAAAATTGGTACCAGTATGCTTCTTCTCTACTCCTCAGGCATCCTCTCACTTTCCAAGATTGTGTTAAACAATCTAGTTAAAAACTCCACTGCCATCTCTCCTAAACATCTCCATGCCTCCACAGGTATGTCATCAGGACCAACTGCCTTTCCACTCTTCATCCTCTTCATAGCTTCCCTCACTTCCTCCTTGCTAATCCGTCGCACTTCCTGATTCACTATCCCCACATCATCCAACCTTCTCTCTCCCTCATTGTCTTCATTCATCAGGCCCTCAAAGTACTCCTTCCACCTTCTCAACACTCTCCTCACTTGTCAACATATTTCCATCTCTATTCTTGATCATCTTAACTTGCTGCACATCCTTCCCAGCTCGGTCCCTCTGTCTAGCCAATCGTTACAAGTCCTTTTCTCCTTCCTTAGTGTCTAACTTATCATACAACTCACCATACGCCTTTTGCCTTTGCCACCTCTCTCTTCACTTTACACTGCATCTCCTTGTACTCCTGTCTACTTTCTTCACCTCTCTGACTATCCCACTTCTTCTTCGCCAACCTCAGTCCTTCATTCCTTCTGCTATCAGGCTGTTAAATACCAAGAGTAGTCATTTTAAATAAATGCTTTATTTTGTTTTAAACCACAGTAGTTGGTTTATACCTTTGTCTATTTTTCACATGGCTTGTGGGCCTATGCATTCACTGAATGTTGTATTGGAATGTAACGTGCAATGCATGTTGGGATGCTTAATTTGTTTATTCCATTCTTTTAACTCATGTGAGTTTTTGTCCTTTGCCTGGTCCTCGTGTGAGTCTGCATGCATGGCCACACGAGGGTGCCGGTGTGCATCTCTTGCCCATGTACTGATCTGTCTATGGTCTCTGACATACTGCTGGTTGCGGCTTGTCTGTGAGTTTGTGTATGGTCTGGGTAGATTGTGGAACTGAACTGAGATTGTGGAAGTCGTGTGCACCTTCCTCCACTCTATGGACTGTAATCCATATAAAAAGGTAAAAATAAAAACCCACAAACTATGTATGGAGTGTATATACCCTTGAGAGTTTTTAACTCTTTTATCACCCTAATTATGTCTTTGGGGCCTGTGCTCATTCCTGGACTCCTCTGGACATTGGCGGCAGCTTCGCTACGTTTGTTAGCATGCTCTGTGTCGGCGTTGCTAACTTTCACCGCCGGGACCAAGGTGCTGTTATATCGAGTTTTAGACATGGTTTCCTCTCTTTTGTGGCCTTTGGTGATTATTCTCCCACTCATCTATCCTTTATGCTGGTAGATATCGAGTTAACAAGTTATTTGGTGAGAAATTTGTGATTGATCTGGGAGCGCGCGTTCAGTATGCGTCTGACTACTCCATCGGCAAACCGGAAGTCCCTTCGGGATTGTAATGTAAATAGAAGAACTAGAAATTAAGAGAGTCCAAAGCATTAGCATGGGACAAGGTAAAGCAGTTGTACCAGAGAGTTTTTAAATCAGAGTCTCTTCCTGGTGCATTTTCATACCTCAGAGAGATCCTGATGACATCAGCCTGAGCTCCTCGGAGTCACATGGGTGTTCACCTTTGCTTTATTCTCCGTTTCAGGTCATTAGCATCAATTAGATGGTGTTAACTGATTAACCCTTTCTACTTCACCAGTTGTGATTAACTGGTCCTCCTCTCCTTCCTAACCAGCTCACCGCGGCTCATCAGGAGCCAACCCAGAATCCTCTGCTCTTCACCCGCTCGCTGCTCAGTTCCTGGGAGCTGGAAGAGTGTCAGGGAGCACAGGGAGGTTATCCCGCCCACCTCCTCCTCCTCACGTCCCCCTCCCCTGACCACCCCAGCCCACGACCAGACCTCAAACCCCTCCTGACTGACATTTTCTCCCAGAAAATGTCCTCAGACTCAGGAGAGATGTTCAGTGTCCCCTCCCTCCTCTTCCTTACCGCCAGACATCTCTGTGTGCTGAAGGTGGACTTCACTGCTCTGGCTGACAGTGAGAGGAGCCAGCCAGGCCCTATTGCCTCCTCCTCCCCTCCTTCATCCTCTCCATCCTCTTCCTCCTGGGGGAAGGTAATCCATGTTCCTTTGGGTTCAGTGGCACTCCACCCCAGGAACAGAGCCCACCACAGCCATCAGTAAGTTCTTCCTAACGTCAAGTTTGGATTTGGTTTTTCAACTAGATTTCAATTTAGTTATAAATACAGTGGTTAACCATAATTTTTTTTATTATTATTATTTTTTCCCCCAGTTTATATTTCAGTTGACATTTGTATGTGTGCTCAAAACTGGCTGTTTTCTGTTGTCTTGAGTTTGTATCATGTGGTAGACCTCCTGCTGAGCCAGTGGAGTCTGCAGGCCATCTTCCCTTTTGCCCAGCACCGGCTCTCCTTCCTGGAGGAGCTAATGAAGAGGAGGGCCTTTCTGGAGGGCATGAAGATGCTGGCTCTGCCCCGCACGCTCAGCTGCTGTCTACAGCCAGGTGAAGACAAAGACTCTATTCTACAACTGTGATTTTTTTTTGATACTGAACTCTCATCATGTTTTATGGACACTAATGAAGGGGTTTTTTTTCTGATGAGGGATGATGAGTTTACCCTCACCCCAGTCGGGATTAAGGATATGGCTCACACTATTGTGTTGTTTGATGTATCTATCTGTTATCAGGGAATGTAGTGTGATTGTAAAGCCTTCTCTGTGTTTTATGGCTATACAGATAAACCGGACTTGACTTTGATGGGTCGATGGATATCCATCCATCCATCCATCCATCCATCCATCCATCAAAGTCAAGTCCGGATGGATGGATGGATGGATGGACAGAGATAGATATAGATAGATAAGTTGGATTTGATAGTGTTCTTTTCCTCTCTTTCTAAGTGGGGACTAAATCAAATGAGACAATCATTTTATTGTAAAAGAAGAAACAAAGGTGTATCAATCAAATATCCTCTTGTTTTTAGTCATGCTGACCCTTCCTGCTCTCAGCGCCTAGTGGACTGACCCTTCTGCATTGTTCTGCTCCTAGCTCTCAATGGAGCAAGAGACTGCTGCCCTGCCCCATCCACTACTGTGCCGCCCAGTTCTGACCACAGCAACAGCAAACCACCGAGCTCCCACAGGTAGACAGAAAGTCATATACACGCAATTCTGAATTCTCAATAAAAAAATCAGTATCAATAATATAATTGATATAATTAATCAACATAGAAAAGGCAAATTTATTTGTACAGCACATTTCAGCAACAAGGCAATTCAAACTTCTTTACATAAAACATAAAAGGCATTAAGACAAAATAAAAGGACATTTAAAAACAAAAAGAGTAAAAGTTACACTGCAGTGTAAGATGATAAAAGCTTCAAATTTTAGTTAATCATAGGCAGCGGCAAACAGGAAAGTCTTCAGCCTTGATTTAAAAGAACTGAGAGTTGCAGCAGACCTGCAGTTTTCAGGGAGTTTGTTCCAGATATGTGGTGCATAAAAACTGAAAGCTGCATGTCCATATTTAGTTTTGACTTTGGGGACAGAAAGCAGACCTGTCCCAGATGATCTGAGAGGTCTGGTTGGTTCATAGCGTAGCAGAAGATTAGAAATGTATTTCGGACCTAAACCATTCAGTGCTTCATAAACCAAGAGCAGAGTTTTAAAATCAATTCTTTTATGGACAGGAAGCCAATGTAGCGACCTCAGGACTGGAGTGAAGTGATCCACTCTTTTGATCTTAGTAAGGACTCGAACAGCAGCGTTCTGAATCAGCTGCAGCATTTGATCGTTTTTTTTATAGAGACCTATAAAGACGCCATTACGGTAGTCAAGTCAAGTGAAGAGTAATGCACGGACAGATTTTTCCAAATCCTGATGAGACATAAATCCTTTAATTGTTGATATATTCTTCAAGTGATAGTAGGCTGACCTTGTAATTATCTTAATGTGGCTATATATATCCAGTCTGGCTTGGTTTGTGGTTTTTAACATTACCGATTATAGCTGAGCGCTAACTTTTAATCATTCTTCCTTGGCTCCAAAGAAAATTACTTCAGATTTATCTTTGTTTTTTTATTTTTAAATTTATTTCTGATTTTTCCCTTTTTCTCCCAATTTAGTGGCCAATCGTTCCCCCCTATTTTAATTCAAACACCCACCCTCGTACTGTATGCGTTCGCCAACTCCGTCTCTCCGGCCGGCAGTCTCAAAGGAGACGCGTCAGCACTTTCGTGACAAGGCGAATCCAGGCCGAACCACTGCTTTTTTCCGACACACACAGAGATGCATTTATGTGACGAACACAAGCCGACTCCTCCCCCCTCCCGAAGACAGCGTTGCCAATGATTGCTGCTTCATCGAGTCCGGCCATAGTCAGATCTGACGAGGCCGAGGCGCGAACCCCGGTCTCCAGTGGGCAACTGCAACGACACTAAGCCGATGCTTAGACCGCTACACCACCGCAGACTAGTTTTATCTTTGTTTAATTGAAGAAAATTCTGAGACATCCAATCGTTGATTTGTTCAATGTACTTACTCGGTGCTTGTATGGGATTGTAGTCCCCTGGTGATGGGTTAATGTAAATCTGTGTATCATTTGCATAATTATGGTAACATATTTTGTTGTTGTCCATAATCTGGACTAGTGGGGGCATATAGATGTTAAACCGAAGCGGCCCCAGAATGGAGCGTTGGGGAACTCCACAGGTCATTTTTATCCTCTCAGATTTGTAATTACCTATAGACACAAAGCAGTCCCTGTCCTTTAAGTAGGATTCAAACCAGTTTAGTGCTTTGCCAGAAAGTCCCATCCAGTTTTTCAGTCGGTTCAGTAATATGTTGTAGTCAACTGTGTCAAATGCAGCACTGAGATCCAATAATAGTAGGACTGAGATTCTGCCACTGTGTTTAAGTGGCTGTCATTGAAGACCTTAACAAGAGCAGTCTCAGTGCTATGCTGTGGTCGAAATCCTGACTGGAAGACATTAGAATAGTTATTTAGTACCAAGAGGTTGTTCAGCTGCTGGAAAACAGCGTTTTCAAGGATTTTATTTAGAAATGGGAGGTTTGATATGGGCCTACAATTGTTCATTAGTGAAGTGTCTAGATTATTATTTTTTAAGAGTGGCTTGATGACTGCAGTTTTCAGGGCTTGTAGGAAGAAACCCGAGAGAAAAGATGTGTTGACAATTTGTAGATCTGAGGCCATGCAATTAGAACATTTTTATAAAAAAGCCTGTTGGCAGAATACCAAGGCAGCAGGAGGAAGATTTCAGATGTATAATGTCCCCCAAGTTTTTATGGTTGATGGGATCAAATTGTATCATGACTTTGAATTAAATTTAGGTGGACACAGAGACAGCACAAACTCTGTGCCTTGTATGGAGGCACTGACTGCCAGTCTAATTTTCTGAATTTTGTCATTGAAGAAGGAGGGAAATTCATTGCAGGACCTGGTAGGTAGAAATTCGGGGACTACTACCACAGGAGGGTTTGTTGACCTGTTGGTAGTAGCAAACAAGGCATGTGCATTATTATGATGTTTGGCAAAGATGTCAGAGAAGTAGGACCGCCTTGCATTTCTCAGTTCCAAATTATAAATGCGCAGTCTCTCTATAGAGTTCATAATGAGCAATAAGATTTGTTTTTCTCCACCTGCGTTCAACTTTACGACACTCTCTTTTTTCTATTCTGACCATCGGGGCACATCTCCGTGGAGATCTTTTCTTATCAGAGACCACTTTCACCTTAGCGGCTGCAGTGGCATCGATAACATCTGTAATTTTTTTACATTTATTTCTGATTTTTCCCTTTTTTTCTCCCAATTTAGTGGCCAATCGATCCCTTTTTCTTTCTTTTTTTTTAAGCTCAAACACCCACCCTTGTACTACGTGCGTGCACCAACTACATCTCTCCAGCCTGCAGTCTTGAAGGAAATGCCTCGTCACTTCTGTGACAAGGCGAATCCAGGCCGAACCACTGCTTTTTCCTACACACGCAAAGACGCATTCATGTGACGAACACAAGCCGACTCCGCCCCCCTCCCGAAGACAGCGTTGCCAATTATTGCTGCTTCATCGAGTCCGGCCATAGTCGGATCTGACAAGACCGGGGCGCGAACCCCGGTTCCCAGTGGGCAACTGCATCGACACAAAGCCGATGCTTAGACCGCTACACCACCGTGGACAGAACATCTGTAATTTTAGAATTGAAATTGTCTACGAGCTCACTGACTGAGACCTGAGAGAGGGTGGGTGTGGAAGAGAAAGCCTGAATAAATATTTCACTGGTGTTTTCAGTGATATGCCGTTTTGTGATTACCTATTTTTGAGTATTTGTGTTCATGGAGATAGTACTCTCAAAGAAAACATAGGAATGATCGGAGAGAGCAACACCAGTCACCACAACCTTAGAAATGTTCAGACCCTTGGAGATAAGTAAGTCCAGAGGTGGCCCTTGTTGTGTGTGGGCTCCGTCACATGCTGAGTCAGTCCATAGTTATCAAGAACACAACACAGTTGTGTAGTTCCTCTATCTTGGGGGTTGTCAGCATGGATGTTTAAATCACCAGCGGTAACTACACTGTCACATTCAATACAGGTTATAGACAGCAGCTCACTTAAGTCATCAATAAAGTTTGCGTTGTATTCAGGTGGCCTGTAGATATTTAGAACTATAACTCGAGAAGAGGAATTCAACTGAAGAGCCACATATTCAAAAGAAGCAACATCTCCATTAGATATCTTCTTGCATTGGAGCGAATCAAGTTTAAGTTCAAGTACTTTATTTGTCACATGCACAGAAATACAAAGTAAAACATGCAGTGAAATGAAGGGGTATACTCCATCTGTCACTGTGAAAAAAGACATAGGCCTAGTATATAGAGATAAAAGACAAAAGATCAGTGCATTCTTAAGTCAAAATAAACAATAAATAAAAATCAAAAAACCTAGCTGTCTCAAGTATGTGAAAGGTCGTATATGTTGAGAGTTCTTATGGCCTGTGGATAGAAACTTCTCTTTAGTCTCTCTGTTTTGGCCCTAAGACTACAGAGGCGTCTACCAGACCCCAATAGCCTGAACAGTCCGTTGTTAGGGTGAGAAGTGTCGCTCATGATCTTCTTGGCTCTTGTCCTCACCCTTCTGGTGTAAGTGTCCTGCAGGATGGGGAGGGATGTTCTGGTGTTGCCGCACCACCAGAACATATAAACGCTGAATGCACCACCAGTGCATACAGCTGAACGCACCACTCTCTGCAGGTCAACTCGGTCATGGGCAGAACAGTTTCCATACCAGGCGGTGATGCAACCTATTAGGACGCTCTCCACAGCCGAGGAATAGAATGTCTTCAGAATAGAGGGTGAGAACTTGAATTTCCTCAGCCTTCGGAGGAAGTAGAGCCTCTGTCTGGACTTCTTTAGAGTGTGCTGAGTGTGAAGAGTTCAGGTGAGGTCCTCAGCAATGTGTATGCTGAGGTATTTAAAGCTGGAGACCCTCTCCACAGGTTCCCCGTTGATCTTTAGTGGGTTGTATCCTTTCTCCTGCTGTATCCTGAAGTCCACCACCATTTCTTTGGTCTTGCTGACGTTTAGGGTAAGGTTGTTGGACTGGCACCACTGTGCCAGGTCATCTACGTGGTTCAGATAGGCCTGTTCGTTGTTGTTGGAAATCAGGCCTATTACCACTGCGTGGTTTGCAAATTTGATGATGGAGGTGGAACTGTCCGTGGCTTTGCAGTCACGTGTGTAGATGTTGTACAGCAGAGGGCTCAGCACACAACCCTTAGGAGCACCTGTGTTGAGGATCAATGTTCCGGAGGTTATGCCACCTGCCCTAACCACCTGGGGCCGGTCAGTGAGAAAGTTGTACGCCCAATTGCACAATGGGGTGTTGATTCCTAGCGACCTCATCTTCGTGACCAGATTGAGGGGGATTCTAGTATTAAACACTGAACTGTAGTCAATGAACAGCAATCATTAAACAAAATGGCAACTCCACCTCCTTTCTTATGCTGTCTGGTTTCACTCACCAAACTGAAGTTGGCAGGGGTTGACTCAGTAAGAACAGTTGCACTGGTGTATTGGTCTCACCAAGTTTCAGTTAAAAGCAAAATTGTGATTGTGCTTGATGATAACATCATTGGTTAAAATGTTTTCCCTGCCAAAAAAATGATGTTTAGTAAGGCTATATTTACTGTGATAAGAGTATTGTCAACCCAGTTTTTTTGCGCCAGGCTATGGCTGCTGGTGTACAGCTGGAGTCAGATTAGATGAAGTAGTTGTGCATTTGAGTACACTTTGTTCCTCCTGAAGCTGGTCAGAACAAGAACTGCAGACCTTGGAGTTGCCCCTTGCTGTCTGAGGTGGGCTGTAATAGCAGCAGAGGGTCCATACCCAATAAGCAGAGGGAGACATGAGCTGAAGGGGGGGGTAAGGACCCAGTTGGACCTAGTGGACCTAGTAGTCCGCATGCTCTGTAATGCTAACTACAGATAAGATACGATACTTTATTGTCATTGTGCACACACAATGGAATTTCATTTGGTGACTGTCAGACCAGCAGCACTAGACAAGGGAAATGATTAAAAACAAGATGAAAACGGGACAAACAACATTTAGTAAAAATAAGTGAGGTAGTAAAAACAAGTGAGGTAATAAAAATAAGTGAGGTAATATAAATAAGTGAGGTAATATAAATAAGTGAGGTAGTATAAATAAGTGAGGTAGTAAAAATAAGTGAGGTAATATAAATAAGTGAGGTAATAAAAATAAGTGAGGTAGTAAACATGATGATGAGACAAAAGAAGACAGCAGCGGCTTTTAAAGTTCAAAATAGTGCATGAGGTTATTGCACATAGTTGTCCATATTGCAGCAGCTTTAGTAGCAGTTAGTCCTCAGCAGCTATAGGCAGGTGTGTGTGTGAAGGGGGGGGGGTGGAGGCTACAGCAGCTATAGGCAGGTGTGTGTGTGTGTGGGGGATGATGGAGGCTACAGCTCTGGGGATGAAGATGTTCCTCAGCCTGTTAGTCCGGGTTTTGATGGTGCGGTATCTTTTCCCTGATGGCAAGGGAACGAACAGATGGTGATCTGGGTATGTTGTGTCTTTGCTGATGTTGCCGGCTTTCCTCTGTAGGCAGCCAGCATACACAGCATTCAGCTCCCACAATCCTCTGTGCTGTCTTCACCACCCGGGCCAAGTCCTTCCTGTTCTCTGCTGTGCAGCTGGCAAACCACACTGTGACACACTGACAGAGGATGCTTTCTGTTGTGCTTGTGTAAAAGTTGACCAGCAGCTGAGAAGGGAGATTGGCTTCTTTAAGTGTCCTGAGGAAGAAGAGCCTCTGTTGTGCTTTCTTCACCAGGTGGGAGGTGTTGAGTGACCATGTGAGTTCTTTGGTTATGTGGATTCCCAGGAATTTGATGTTATCCACAATATGCACCTTCACCGGTTATGTGCAGTGGGGGGGGGGGGTCTTCCTGGATCTCCTAAAGTCCACAATGATCTCCTTTGTTTTACTGGTGTTCAGGGCCAGGTTATTGTCTGAACACCACCCAGCCAGATGTTGAGCCTCCTCTCTGTAGCGTGTCTCCTCATTGTTGGTTATGAGTCCCAGTATAGTGGTGTCATCAGCAAACTTCACTATAGTGTTGGAGGAATGGATGGGGGTGCAATCGTGGGTGAAAAGGGTGAAGAGAGCTGGACTGAGCACAGCCCTGCAGCATACCTGTGTTCAGGATGAGGGTTGAAGATGTATGGTTACCTATTACCTACCAGATAATAACCATACATCTTCTATTACCTACCAGGTAATAACCATACAGCTTCGATTACCTACCAGGTAATAACCATACATCTTCTGTTACCTACCAGGTAATAACCATACATCTTCAGTTACCTACCAGGTAATAACCATACATCTTCTGTTACCTACCAGGTAATAACCATACATCTTCTATTACCTACCAGGTAATAACCATACATCTTCTGTTACCTACCAGGTAATAACCATACATCTTCAGTTACCTACCAGGTAATAACCATACATCTTCAGTTACCTACCAGGTAATAACCATACATCTTCTGTTACCTACCAGGTAATAACCATACATCTTCTGTTACCTACCAGGTAATAACCATACATCTTCTATTACCTACCAGGTAATAACCATACATCTTCTGTTACCTACCAGGTAATAACCATACATCTTCAGTTACCTACCAGGTAATAACCATACATCTTCAGTTACCTACCAGGTAATAACCATGCATCTTCAGTTACCTACCAGGTAATAACCATACATCTTCTGTTACCTACCAGGTAATAAAATACATCTTCTGTTACCTACCAGGTAATAAAATACATCTTCTATTACCTACCAGGTAATAACCATACATCTTCTGTTACCTACCAGGTAATAACCATACATCTTCTGTTACCTACCAGGTAATAAAATACATCTTCTATTACCTACCAGGTAATAACCATACATCTTCTGTTACCTACCAGGTAATAAAATGCATCTTCTATTACCTACCAGGTAATAACCATACATCTTCTATTACCTACCAGGTAATAACCATACATCTTCTATTAACTACCAGGTAGTAACCACACATCTTCTGTTACCTACCAGGTAATAACCATACATCTTCTGTTACCTACCAGGTAATAACCATACATCTTCTATTAACTACCAGGTAGTAACCACACATCTTCTGTTACCTACCAGGTAATAACCATACATCTTCAGTTACCTACCAGGTAATAACCATGCATCTTCTGTTACCTACCAGGTAATGACCATACATCTTCTGTTACCTACCAGGTAATAAAATACATCTTCTGTTACCTACCAGGTAATAACCATGCATCTTCTGTTACCTACCAGGTAATGACCATACATCTTCTGTTACCTACCAGGTAATAACCATACATCTTCTATTAACTACCAGGTAGTAACCACACATCTTCTGTTACCTACCAGGTAATAACCATACATCTTCTGTTACCTACCAGGTAATAACCATACATCTTCTGTTACCTACCAGGGAGATTGCTCTTGGTTTGTTTGGATAAGCGGGAACTTGTGTTCCCACATAGTAACATCTTGTCAGTCCCTTTTATCTGCATCCTTAGCTTGTTTGAGATAACTCCGAGTGGTGAGGAGGGATGGGGGTCAAATCAACAAGTCAGTTCATTTGTATAGCCCAATATCTCAAATTACACAATTGGCTCAGGGGGCTTTACAGCAACACCACATCCTGTCCTTAGACCCTCACATGGGATAAGGAACACCTCCCTAAAAACCTTGAACAGGGAGGAACAACAGGAAGAAAGTTCAGGGAGAGCAACAGAGGAGGATCTCTTTCCCAAGACGCACAACGTGGCATGATGTTATGTTTACACAATTTACACAATAGAACATTGAAAGAGGATAACACAATTATTATTATTTTATTTTTTTCTGATTTTTCCCTTTTTTCTCCCAATTTAGTGGCCAATTGATCCCTATTTTAATTCAAACACCCACTCTCGTATTGCATGCGTTCGCCAACTGCGTCTCTCCGGTCGGCAGTCTCGAAGGAAAGCGCCTCCCCACTTTCGTGACAAGGCGAATCCAAGCCGAACCACTGTTTTTCCGACACACACAGAGACGCATTCACATGACGAACACAAGCCGACTCCGCCCCCCTCCCGAAGACAGCGTTGCCAATGATTGCTGCTTCATCGAGTCCGGCCATAGTCGGATCTGACGAGACCGGGGCGCGAACCCCAGTCCCCAGTGGGCAACTGCATCGACACCAAGCCGATGCTTAGACCGCTACGCCACCGCGGACCTGGATAACACAATTATAATGGAATTATAAAATATATGAAGAATGTGATGAGGAGGATGCCAAGCAGTGTCCAGACGCCACCAGAACAGCCCAGGACCCGAGCCATGTGACCACCATCACCATGTAGCCAAAAATAAAACAAAAAACATTAGTCCCACATCTGAGTGAGAGAAGGATATACAGTTAAGGTCAAAATTATTAGCCCTGAAGGAACTATAGAACATTTCCCTAAAATTCTGCCCAATGTTTGCATCATTCATAAAACTTTACATAGTAAAACATTCATCAATGTTAAGGCCCCTGTTCGGTACATTTTGGAATGTAAAATAAATCTTCAGGTTTGCTTTATACCAAATGTAGTGAAAATTGAGGTAGTCAAAATTATTAGCCCCCATGTGATTTTTTTTGCTTTCAAACCACACCTGAGCAATCAATCAGCTTTCAAACCACACCCGATCATTCAGTCAGCATTGAACTTTACTTAAGGGACTCCAGTGAACAGGGCTAGTGGCATTTTAACACTTGATTGAGAGGGACTACTCTTAAATTCTTGGTAAGAAGTAATTTCATCATGCCAAAAAGTAAAGAAACTAGTCTGGAACTCAGAAAGAAGACAGCGGATGCTCATCTTAAGGGGGAAGGCTATACTGCCATTTCCAAGTGTTTCACAGTGTCTAGAACAGCTGTGCGTTGCATCATTTCAAAGCGCAAGGAGACAAATTGTGTTAGAAACAAACCTCGGCGTGGTCGAAAGTGCAAGATTTCAAAAACTTTGGAGAGGAAAATATAGTCAGAGAGGTCAATAACAATCCCCGGATCTCTGCCAAGATGACTGTTGCTGAACTGGCCTCTTCTGGACTGGATGTTTCAAGGAAGACTGTTGTGAGGGCTCTTCATCGTGGTGGGCTTCAAGGTCGTCCAATAAAAACTCCATTGCTCACACAGCGGCACATCAGAGCCAGACTGAAGTGCGCCCGTGAACATTTGAAACATGGACATGAGGTTTGGAAGTCTGCCCTTTGGTCTGATGAGACTAAACTTGAGCTGTTTGGGCTCATGGATGTTACTTTTGTTTGGCAAAGGAAGGGAGAGGCCTTCAACCCTAAAAACACAGTTGCCACAGTTAAACATGGTGGTGGGAGCATAAGGCTGTGGGGCTGTTTTGCTGCTTCAGGCACAGGGAACCTTGGTCGGGTGCATGGGATCATGAAGAAAGAAGATTATGTTGACATTTTGAAGGATAGTTTAAAGAAATCTGCTGCCAGTCTAGATTTAGGTCGCTGCTGGGTCTTCCAGCAAGACAATGACCCGAAGCATACATCCAAGTTGGTCCAAAACTTTTTGAAGGACACCAAAATCAAGGTGCTGGAGTGACCCTCTCAGAGCCCAGATCTGACTCCTATTGAGAATCTGTGGCGACAGCTCAAGGTTCATGTCCATGCTCGAAAACCAGGCAATTTGGAAGAGCTGGAACAATTTACCTCGGAAGAATGGGCTAAGATCCCTCAAGAGACATGTGCCAACCTAGTTAGGAACTACCATAAGAGGTTGTTGTCAGTTGTGTGTCAGAAAGGTTACACTATTGACTATTAATTGTCAGAGGGCTAATAATTTTGGCCTTGTCATTTTTGTTTTTTCTTGGTTCAATTCAGTGCATCAGTAAAATATCTTAATCAAGCTTAGTGGAGATTTTGTCTTTGTTCTTTTGGAAGTGATTAAACTATAAACACTTTTGGTTATGGTCATTTCCATGGAAAAGTTAAGGGTTTTGTTTAATTTCATAAAGGGGGCTAATCATTTTGACCTTAACTGTACCATTGAAATAAGATAAAAAAAATTATATGGCTTTATAAAATATAAAAAGAAAATATGATGAGGGGGATGCCAAGCAGTGTCCAGGTGGGGACCACCGTCACGATGGAGACCTGGGAGGAGGACTGCGGGTGCACACAAGGAAGACTCACATCACACCATTCACACACACAGAAGAGAAAGGAGAAGACATCGTTAAGAGAGCGAGAAGGGAACAGTTTGAAATAGTCAGTAATCTTTTTTTTCTTCTTTTTTTTTTTTTTAGATTTGTGTCCCGCTTTTTCGCCCCAATTGTACTTGGCCAATTATCCTATTTTCCAAGCTGTCTCAGTCACTGCTCCACCCTCTCTACTGATCCGGGGAAGGCTGCAGACTACCACATGCCTCCTCCCATACATGTGGGGTCACCAGCCGCTTCTTTTCACTTGACAGTGAGAAGTTTCACCAGGGGGACGTAGCATGTGGGAGGATCACGCTATTCCCCCCCACTTCCCCCTCCCCCCTAAACAGGCTCCCTGACCGACCAGAGGAGGCGCTAGAGCAGCGACCAGGACACATACCCACATCCAGCATCCCACCTGCAGACACAGGCAATTGTGTCTGTAGGGACGCCCGACCAAGCCAGAGGTAACACGGGGATTCGAATATAATCAATAATCTATACGCTATATGCTATAATCTCGTGGGCAGAACAGTGGTTGGTAAATTCATTGAGACAGAAACGGACCCACCATGCAGTACAGGTTGTGAAACATTCAACTTAAAGGCAACTAATTGTAGTTTAAGACAAAAAGATGAGTTTTAAGTCTGGATTCAAAGGATTCAGCAGACTCTGATTGTCTGATGGCAGCAGGCAGGTTATTGCATAAGAACGGGGCCTGATAGGAAAAGGCTTGCCACCAGCTGACTTCTTTTTAACTTTGGGTACACACAGGAGCCCTGTATTTTGAGAAAAGAGCTCGAGATGGAATGTACGGTTTAATGAGATCAGACAGGTAAGATGGGGCCAGCCCATTTAAGATTTTATAAGTCAGCAGAAGCACCTAGAAGTCTGATCTAACATGGATAGGAAGCCAATGAAGGGAGGCAGGAATTGGTGTAATATGGTCAAATTTCCTAGATGTAGTTAGGATTCAATTCAATTCAATTCAATTTTATTGTCATTAAAAACAATGTGCAGGCACATGTTAAAAATGAAATGAGGGCTGTGGCTTCACCAAACAGTGCAAGACAGACACAGACAAACACAGCAAACACAGTATAAGATATACACACATGAAGACCAAAAGCTAAAAATAAGTTAAAAGACAGCTGGAGTACAAAATATTTAAAAATATCTACAGACATTCAGTGGGTAGCCAGGTTAAGGTGGGCAACAGCTTGTGGAAAGAAGCTGTTGTTGAGCCTGGTAGTGCGGGCTCTGAGGCTCCTGTAGCGCCTCCGCCTCCGCCTTCTAGCAGCAGCATTCTGAACCATCTGAAGACTTTTAGTACTAGCATGTGGCAGACCGCCTTGTGATTGCCTGGTGGCCTGTCCAGGGTGTCTCCCCGCCTGCTGCCCAATGACTGCTGGGATAGGCTCCAGCATCCCCACGACTCTGAGAGCAGGATAAGCAGTTTGGATTATGGATGGATGGATGTGGCAGACCTGAAAACAGAACATTACAATAATCAAGTCTGGATGAAACAAATGTATGTATTAGAGTCTCTGCCTCAGCCATGGACAGGAAAGACCGAATTTTAGCTATGTTACGTAAGTGAAAAAAGGCCGTCTTTGTTATTTCTTTAATGTGCTTCTCAAAGGGAAGGCTGAGATCAAATGTAACACCAAGACCTTTGGCTGCTCCACTTTGTGAAATCACAGAGTTGTCAAATTGGTGTCTGTGTCTAACAGGTCCAACGACCAGCATCTCAGTTTTATCCAAATTTAAAAGTAGGAAATTTGGTGATATCCAGTTTTCCACAGTAGCCAAGCAGGCCTCTAAATTAGTCATTTGAGTATGCTCATCAGCCCTTATGGGCACATACAGCTGAATATCATCAGCATAGCAAAGAAGTTTATTCCATGACTGCGTATAATTGGCCAAGAGGTGAAACATAGAGAAAAAAGTAGAGGGCCAAGAGCCGAGCTTTGAGGTACACCATTTTTAACATCAGAGAATGTTGATTTAATGTTATCATAGCAGACACAATGTGTTGTTCTAGATAAGTAGGACTTATGAGAGAGCTAAGCCAGAGACACCAAAATTACAATTTATTCTGTCTAATAGTATACAGTGATCAGTGGTGTCAGAGGCTGCACTGAGGTCCAGTAGTAGAAGCACAGAAGTGGAATCAGAGTCCATAGCTAGTAAAAGACTGTTCACCACTGTGGTCAGAGCAGTTTCAGTGGAGTGACAGGTCCTGAAAGCCGATTGAAAAGGTTCATATAGATGGTTTTCTTTTATATGGGTCGAAAGTTGTTGATACACAACTCTCTCTGGTACTTTAGAAAAGAATGGAAGATTAGAGACTGGTTGATAGTTATTAAGAGACCCTGGATCGAGGTGCTTTTTTTTAAGTAGAGGTTTAACCACAGCTGTCTTAAAACTAAAAATAATTAATGTACAAATTATTTTTAGATAAATAAGGGATTACTCCAAGGTGAACATTCAACTTGTTTATACCATGGTCACTTACCAAAGAATTTAAATCAAAATTGAACATTGTTGAACATTTTGGATTCAGAATTAAAAAGTTGTGAAGCAAAAGTTTGCCACTAAGCTAAAGCTTTGAATTTTTACTAGGCTTGCCAGTTATTCAGCATGTTGCTATGGTTACCATGTATGAATTTAGAACAGTAATTAAACTTTAGCTGAACTACGTCTGAACTACCCACACCCTCCAGCCATTCTCCATGACCGTGGTATGAAGGATAATAATGGATGTACTGAACCTCTCCATGAAAACAAATTGACCTCATATTCCATTCTCACCACCTCCTCCACAGGAAGTCCCCTCTGCTCCAGAGGCTGGCGGAGGAGAACCAGCCATCCCCCCACCTCTCACCCGGTCTCTCCCCGGCACTGAAGGTCCTGGCTGGGCTGAGAGGGGAGGAGCTGGCAGTCTACTTCCAGCAACACATCGCACAGGTAGAGACATGAACACACACACACACACACACACACACACACAGAAATGTACTCACAAATACATGTATGATAACAATTTAAAGTACAGGCCATTCATTACACATAAATAACCAAGTGTTAAAGGAGTTAACAGATGTAATTGAACTATGATGAGTGGTATTTACTGAATAATAGGGTATTTTCTATATCTCTAGTTGGCTTCCTTGTCATTATGATGTGCTGTTGAATATAATCTACATCATATGGGACAAATTCACAAATAACCCTGTACCAAACACAAGTATTCTGAATCATTTGTGTCACAGGTATGAATAGTAATTATCTGTTTAACTTGAATATTGAATGTCCTGCTGAGTAACACAACCATGGTAAAGATAGTAAATGCTAACCTTAAATCTGTGTGTCTATCTGTCTGTCTGTCTCCGTGTCTGTCTATCTATTGTCTGTCTGTCTGTCTCTCTGGCTGTTTATCTGTCTCTCTGGCTCTGTCTGTCTGTCTGTCTGTCTGTCTGTCTGTCTGTCTGTCTGTCTGTCTGCCTGTGTGTGTTATCAGTCTGAGGGCGAGGAGGTAAGACAGGTTATGTGGCTGTCTGTGGTTCTCTATAAATCTCCAGAGGTTGAGCTCACTTCCTGTCTGCTGCTCTCCACTAATGCCATCTACTTCCTGTTGGAAGACTCCGCCTCCTCTCTCAGCCATCACACCTGTAAGGAACACATCCTGCCATGTGACTGGCAGAATAATAAAGATTTATCAGCATCTTCATACACAAGGAAGCACTCATGTCCAGTAGTGGATAGTCATTTTACACTGACTCTGTGTGTGTGTTTGTGTGTGTGTGTGTTAGTGTGTGACATATCAGAGCCTGTGGAGTCGGAGGTGTGTCCATGTTGCTGTGTGTCCATCAGGCTGTGTGACCTGCAGTCGGTCAACGTGGGACTGTTTGACCAGTTCTTCAGGCTTGTAGGTCAGTCTCTCTAGTACACACAGTAAGGTACTACTAACATGTTAGACAAGCTGTCTCCACACACTATTATCATGTTAGACATGCTGTCTCCACACACTACTAACATGTTAGACATGCTGTCTCCACACGCTACTAACATGTTAGACAAGCTGTCTCCCCACACTACTAACATGTTAGACAAGCTGTCTCCACACACTGCTAACATGATAACATGCTGTCTCCACACACTACTAACATGTTAAACAACATGCTGTCTCCACACACTACTAACATGTTAGACAAGCTGTCTCCACATACTAATAACATGTTAGACATGCTGTCTCCACACACTACTAACATGTTAGACAAGTTGTCTCCACACACTGTTAGCATGTTAGACAAGAACATGTTAAACAAGCTGTCTCCACACACTACTAACATGATAAACAAGCTGTCTCCACACACTACTAACAGGTTAGACATGCTGTCTCCACACACTACTAACATGTTGGACAAGCTGTCTCCACACACTACTAACATGATAACATGCTGTCTCCACACACTACTAACATTTTAGACAAGCTGTCTCCACACACTACTAACATGTTGGACAAGCTGTCTCCACACACTACTAACATGTTAGACAAGCTGTCTCCACACACTACTAACATGTTAGACAAGCTGTCTCCACACACTGCTAACATGATAACATGCTGTCTCCACACACTACTAACATGTTAAACAACATGCTGTCTCCACACACTACTAACATGTTAGACAAGCTGTCTCCACACACTAATAACATGTTAGACATGCTGTCTCCACACACTACTAACATGTTAGACAAGTTGTCTCCACACACTGTTAGCATGTTAGACAAGAACATGTTAAACAAGCTGTCTCCACACACTACTAACATGATAAACAAGCTGTCTCCACACACTACTAACATGTTAGACATGCTGTCTCCACACACTACTAACATGTTGGACAAGCTGTCTCCACACACTACTAACATGATAACATGCTGTCTCCACACACTACTAACATGTTAGACAAGCTGTCTCCACACACTACTAACATGTTGGACAAGCTGTCTCCACACACTACTAACATGTTAGACAAGCTGTCTCCACACACTACTAACATGTTAGACAAGCTGTCTCCACACACTGTTAACATGTTAGACATCCTGTCTCCACACACTACTAACATGTTAGACAAGCTGTCTCCACACACTACTAACATGTTAAACAACATGCTGTCTCCACACACTGTTAACATGTTAGACATGCTGTCTCCACACACTGTTAGCATGTTAGACAAGAACATGTTAAACAAGCTGTCTCCACATACTACTAACATGTTAGACATGCTGTCTCCACACACTGTTAACATGTTAGACATGCTGTCTCCACACACTGTTAACATGTTAGACATGCTGTCTCCACACACTACTAACATGTTAGACACACTGTCTCCACACGCTACTAACATGTTAGACAAGCTGTCTCCACACACTACTAACATGTTAGACAAGCTGTCTCCACACACTACTAACATGTTAGACATGCTGTCTCCACACACTACTAACATGTTAAACAACATGCTGTCTCCACACACTATTAACATCTTAGACATGCCGTCTCCACACACTACTAACATGATAACATGCTGTCTCCACACACTACTAACGTGTTAGACAGGCGTCTCCACACACTACTAACATGTTAGACAAGCTGTCTCCACACACTACTAACATGTTAAACATCCTGTCTCCACACACTACTAACATGATAACATGCTGTCTCCACACACTACTAACATGTTAGACAAGCTGTCGCCACACACTACTAACATGTTAGACATTCTGTCTTCACACACTACTAACATGTTAAACAACATGCTGTCTCCACACACTACTAACATGTTAAACAACATGCTGTCTCCACACACTACTAACATGTTAGACATGCTGTCTCCACACACTACTAACATGTTAGACATCCTGTCTCCACACACTACTAACATGTTAGACATCCTGTCTCCACACACTACTAACATGTTAGACATGCTGTCTCCACACACTACTAACATGTTAGACATCCTGTCTCCACACACTACTAACATGTTAGACAAGCTGTCTCCACACACTACTAACATGTTAGACATTCTGTCTCCACACACTACTAACATGTTAAACAACATGCTGTCTCCACACACTACTAACATGTTAGACAAGCTGTCTCCACACACTACTAACATGTTAAACAACATGCTGTCTCCACACACTACTAACATGTTAGACATGCTGTCTCCACACACTGTTAACATGTTAGACATCCTGTCTCCACACACTACTAACATGTTAGACATGCTATCTCCACACACTACTAACACGTTAGACAAGCTGTCTCCCCATACTACTAACATGTTAGACATGCTGTCTCCACACCCTACTAACATGTTAGACATGCTGTCTCCACACGCTACTAACATGTTAAACAACATGCTGTCTCCACACACTACTAACATGTTAAACAACATGCTGTCTCTGCACACTACTAACATGTTAGACATGCTGTCTCCACACACTGTTAACATGTTAGACATCCTGTCTCCACACACTACTAACATGTTAGACATGCTATCTCCACACACTACTAACACGTTAGACAAGCTGTCTCCCCATACTACTAACATGTTAGACATGCTGTCTCCACACACTACTAACATGTTAGACATGCTGTCTCCTCATACTACTAACATGTTAAACAACATGCTGTCTCCACATACTACTAACATGTTAGACATGCTATCTCCACACACTACTAACACGTTAGACATGCTGTCTCCACACACTACTAACATGTTAGACATGCTGTCTCCACACACTACTAACATGTTAGACAAGTTGTCTCCACACACTGTTAGCATGTTAGACAAGAACATGTTAAACAACATGCTGTCTCCACACACTACTAACATGTTGGACAAGCTGTCTCCACACACTACTAACATGTTAGACAAGCTGTCTCCACACACTACTAACACGTTAGACAAGCTGTCTCCACACACTACTAACATGGTAACATGCTGTCTCCACACACTACTAACATGTTAGACAAGCTGTCTCCACACACTACTAACATGTTGGACAAGCTGTCTCCACACACTACTAACATGTTAGACAAGCTGTCTCCACACACTACAAACATGTTAGACAAGCTGTCTCCACACACTACTAACATGTTGGACAAGCTGTCTCCGCACACTACTAACATGTTAAACAACATGCTGTCTCCACACACTACTAACATGTTAAACAACATGCTGTCTCCACACACTACTAACATGTTAAACAACATGCTGTCTCCACACACTACTAACATGTTAGACATGCTGTCTCCACTCACTGTTAACATGTTAGACACACTGTCTCCACACGCTACTAACATGTTAGACAAGCTGTCTCCACACACTACTAACATGTTAGACAAGCTGTCTCCACACACTACTAACATGTTAGACATGCTGTCTCCACACACTACTAACATGTTAGACATGCTGTCTCCACACACTACTAACATGTTAAACAACATGCTGTCTCCACACACTACTAACATGTTAAACAACATGCTGTCTCTGCACACTGTTAACATGTTAGACATGCTGTCTCCACACACTATTAACATCTTAGACATGCCGTCTCCACACACCACTAACATGATAACATGCTGTCTCGACACACTACTAACATGTTAGACATGCTGTCTCCACACACTACTAACATGTTAGACATGCTGTCTCCACACACTGCTAACATGTTAGACAAGTTGTCTCCACACACTGTTAGCATGTTAGACAAGAACATGTTAAACAACATGCTGTCTCCACACACTACTAACATGTTGGACAAGCTGTCTCCACACACTACTAACATGTTAGACAAGCTGTCTCCACACACTACTAACACGTTAGACAAGCTGTCTCCACACACTACTAACATGGTAACATGCTGTCTCCACACACTACTAACATGTTAGACAAGCTGTCTCCACACACTACTAACATGTTGGACAAGCTGTCTCCACACACTACTAACATGTTAGACATGCTGTCTCCACACACTACTAACATGTTAGACATGCTGTCTCCACACACTACTAACATGTTAAACAACATGCTGTCTCCACACACTACTAACATGTTAAACAACATGCTGTCTCCACACACTACTAACATGTTAAACAACATGCTGTCTCCACACACTACTAACATGTTAAACAACATGCTGTCTCCACACACTACTAACATGTTAGACATGCTGTCTCCACTCACTGTTAACATGTTAGACACACTGTCTCCACACGCTACTAACATGTTAGACAAGCTGTCTCCACACACTACTAACATGTTAGACAAGCTGTCTCCACACACTACTAACATGTTAGACATGCTGTCTCCACACACTACTAACATGTTAGACATGCTGTCTCCACACACTACTAACATGTTAAACAACATGCTGTCTCCACACACTACTAACATGTTAAACAACATGCTGTCTCTGCACACTGTTAACATGTTAGACATGCTGTCTCCACACACTATTAACATCTTAGACATGCCGTCTCCACACACCACTAACATGATAACATGCTGTCTCGACACACTACTAACATGTTAGACATGCTGTCTCCACACACTACTAACATGTTAGACATGCTGTCTCCACACACTACTAACATGTTAGACAAGTTGTCTCCACACACTGTTAGCATGTTAGACAAGAACATGTTAAACAACATGCTGTCTCCACACACTACTAACATGTTAAACAAGCTGTCTCCACGTACTACTAACATGTTAGACATGCTGTCTCCACACACTACTAACATGTTGGACAAGCTGTCTCCACACACTACTAACATGTTAGACAAGCTGTCTCCACACACTACTAACACGTTAGACAAGCTGTCTCCACACACTACTAACATGATAACATGCTGTCTCCACACACTACTAACATGTTAAACAACATGCTGTCTCTGCACACTGTTAACATGTTAGACATGCTGTCTCCACACACTATTAACATCTTAGACATGCCGTCTCCACACACCACTAACATGATAACATGCTGTCTCGACACACTACTAACGTGTTAGACATGCCGTCTCCACACACTACTAACATGTTAGACAAGCTGTCTTCACACACTACTAACATGTTAGACATGCCGTCTCCACACCCTACTAACATGTTAGACAAGCTGTCTCCACACACTACTAACATGTTAGACATGCTGTCTCCACACACTACTAACATAACATGCTGTCTCCACACACTACTAACATGTTAAACAACATGCTGTCTCCACACACTACTAACATGTTAGACAAGCTGTCTCCACACACTACTAACATAACATGCTGTCTCCACACACTACTAACATGTTAAACAACATGCTGTCTCCACACACTACTAACATGTTAGACAAGCTGTCTCCACACACTACTAACATGTTAAACATGCTGTCTCCACACACTGTTAACATGTTAGACATCCTGTCTCCACACACTACTAACATGTTAGACAAGCTGTCTCCACACACTACTAACATGTTAAACATGCTGTCTCCACACACTGTTAACATGTTTGACATCCTGTCTCCACACACTACTAACATGTTAGACATGCTGTCTCCACACACTGTTAACATGTTAGACATCCTGTCTCCACACACTACTAACATGTTAGACAAGCTGTCTCCACACACTACTAACATGATAAACAAGCCGTCTCCACACACTGTTAACATGTTAGACATCCTGTCTCCACACACTACTAACATGTTAGACAAGCTGTCTCCACACACTACTAACATGTTAGACATGCTGTCTCCACACACTACTAACATGTTAGACATTCTGTCTCCACACACTACTAACATGTTAGACATCCTGTCTCCACACACTACTAACATGTTAGACAAGCTGTCTCCACACACTACTAACATGTTAGACACACTGTCTCCACACACTACTAACATGTTAGACAAGCTGTCTCCACGCACTACTAACATGTTAAACAACATGCTGTCTCCACACACTACTAACATGATAGACAGGCTGTCTCCACACACTACTAACATGTTAGACAAGCTGTCTCCACACACTACTAACATGTTAGACATGCTGTCTCCACACACTACTAACATGTTAAACAACATGCTGTCTCCACACACTACTAACATGTTAGACAAGCTGTCTCCACACACTACTAACATGTTAGACAAGCTGTCTCCACACACTACTAACATGTTAGACATGCTGTCTCCACACACTACTAACATGTTAAACAACATGCTGTCTCCACACACTACTAACATGTTAGACATGCTGTCTCCACACACCACTAACATGTTAGACAAGCTGTCTCCACACACTACTAACATGTTAAACAACATGCTGTCTCCACACTACTAACATGTTAGACATGCTGTCTCCACTCACTACTAACATGTTAGACAAGCTGTCTCCACACACTACTAACATGTTAGACATGCTGTCTCCACACACTACTAACATGTTAGACATGCTGTCTCCACACACTACTAACATGTTAGACATGCTGTCTCCACACACTACTAACATGTTAGACAAGCTGTCTCCACACACTACTAACATGTTAAACAACATGCTGTCTCCACACACTACTAACATGTTAGACATGCTGTCTCCACTCACTACTAACATGATAACATGCTGTCTCCACACACTACTAACATGATAACATGCTGTCTCCACACACTACTAACATGATAACATGCTGTCTCCACACACTACTAACATGATAACATGCTGTCTCCACACACTACTAACATGTTAGACAAGCTGTCTCCACACACTACTAACATGTTGGACAAGCTGTCTCCACACACTACTAACATGTTAGACATGCTGTCTCCACACACTACTAACATGTTAGACATGCTGTCTCCACACACTACTAACATGTTAAACAACATGCTGTCTCCACACACTACTAACATGTTAAACAACATGCTGTCTCCACACACTACTAACATGTTAAACAACATGCTGTCTCCACACACTACTAACATGTTAAACAACATGCTGTCTCCACACACTACTAACATGTTAGACATGCTGTCTCCACTCACTGTTAACATGTTAGACACACTGTCTCCACACGCTACTAACATGTTAGACAAGCTGTCTCCACACACTACTAACATGTTAGACAAGCTGTCTCCACACACTACTAACATGTTAGACATGCTGTCTCCACACACTACTAACATGTTAGACATGCTGTCTCCACACACTACTAACATGTTAAACAACATGCTGTCTCCACACACTACTAACATGTTAAACAACATGCTGTCTCTGCACACTGTTAACATGTTAGACATGCTGTCTCCACACACTATTAACATCTTAGACATGCCGTCTCCACACACCACTAACATGATAACATGCTGTCTCGACACACTACTAACATGTTAGACATGCTGTCTCCACACACTACTAACATGTTAGACATGCTGTCTCCACACACTACTAACATGTTAGACAAGTTGTCTCCACACACTGTTAGCATGTTAGACAAGAACATGTTAAACAACATGCTGTCTCCACACACTACTAACATGTTAAACAAGCTGTCTCCACGTACTACTAACATGTTAGACATGCTGTCTCCACACACTACTAACATGTTGGACAAGCTGTCTCCACACACTACTAACATGTTAGACAAGCTGTCTCCACACACTACTAACACGTTAGACAAGCTGTCTCCACACACTACTAACATGATAACATGCTGTCTCCACACACTACTAACATGTTAAACAACATGCTGTCTCTGCACACTGTTAACATGTTAGACATGCTGTCTCCACACACTATTAACATCTTAGACATGCCGTCTCCACACACCACTAACATGATAACATGCTGTCTCGACACACTACTAACGTGTTAGACATGCCGTCTCCACACACTACTAACATGTTAGACAAGCTGTCTTCACACACTACTAACATGTTAGACATGCCGTCTCCACACCCTACTAACATGTTAGACAAGCTGTCTCCACACACTACTAACATGTTAGACATGCTGTCTCCACACACTACTAACATAACATGCTGTCTCCACACACTACTAACATGTTAAACAACATGCTGTCTCCACACACTACTAACATGTTAGACAAGCTGTCTCCACACACTACTAACATGTTAAACATCCTGTCTCCACACACTACTAACATGATAACATGCTGTCTCCACACACTACTAACATGTTAGACAAGCTGTCGCCACACACTACTAACATGTTAGACATTCTGTCTTCACACACTACTAACATGTTAAACAACATGCTGTCTCCACACACTACTAACATGTTAAACAACATGCTGTCTCCACACACTACTAACATGTTAGACATGCTGTCTCCACACACTACTAACATGTTAGACATCCTGTCTCCACACACTACTAACATGTTAGACATCCTGTCTCCACACACTACTAACATGTTAGACATGCTGTCTCCACACACTACTAACATGTTAGACATCCTGTCTCCACACACTACTAACATGTTAGACAAGCTGTCTCCACACACTACTAACATGTTAGACATTCTGTCTCCACACACTACTAACATGTTAAACAACATGCTGTCTCCACACACTACTAACATGTTAGACAAGCTGTCTCCACACACTACTAACATGTTAAACAACATGCTGTCTCCACACACTACTAACATGTTAGACATGCTGTCTCCACACACTGTTAACATGTTAGACATCCTGTCTCCACACACTACTAACATGTTAGACATGCTATCTCCACACACTACTAACACGTTAGACAAGCTGTCTCCCCATACTACTAACATGTTAGACATGCTGTCTCCACACCCTACTAACATGTTAGACATGCTGTCTCCACACGCTACTAACATGTTAAACAACATGCTGTCTCCACACACTACTAACATGTTAAACAACATGCTGTCTCTGCACACTACTAACATGTTAGACATGCTGTCTCCACACACTGTTAACATGTTAGACATCCTGTCTCCACACACTACTAACATGTTAGACATGCTATCTCCACACACTACTAACACGTTAGACAAGCTGTCTCCCCATACTACTAACATGTTAGACATGCTGTCTCCACACACTACTAACATGTTAGACATGCTGTCTCCTCATACTACTAACATGTTAAACAACATGCTGTCTCCACATACTACTAACATGTTAGACATGCTATCTCCACACACTACTAACACGTTAGACATGCTGTCTCCACACACTACTAACATGTTAGACATGCTGTCTCCACACACTACTAACATGTTAGACAAGTTGTCTCCACACACTGTTAGCATGTTAGACAAGAACATGTTAAACAACATGCTGTCTCCACACACTACTAACATGTTGGACAAGCTGTCTCCACACACTACTAACATGTTAGACAAGCTGTCTCCACACACTACTAACACGTTAGACAAGCTGTCTCCACACACTACTAACATGGTAACATGCTGTCTCCACACACTACTAACATGTTAGACAAGCTGTCTCCACACACTACTAACATGTTGGACAAGCTGTCTCCACACACTACTAACATGTTAGACAAGCTGTCTCCACACACTACAAACATGTTAGACAAGCTGTCTCCACACACTACTAACATGTTGGACAAGCTGTCTCCGCACACTACTAACATGTTAAACAACATGCTGTCTCCACACACTACTAACATGTTAAACAACATGCTGTCTCCACACACTACTAACATGTTAAACAACATGCTGTCTCCACACACTACTAACATGTTAGACATGCTGTCTCCACTCACTGTTAACATGTTAGACACACTGTCTCCACACGCTACTAACATGTTAGACAAGCTGTCTCCACACACTACTAACATGTTAGACAAGCTGTCTCCACACACTACTAACATGTTAGACATGCTGTCTCCACACACTACTAACATGTTAGACATGCTGTCTCCACACACTACTAACATGTTAAACAACATGCTGTCTCCACACACTACTAACATGTTAAACAACATGCTGTCTCTGCACACTGTTAACATGTTAGACATGCTGTCTCCACACACTATTAACATCTTAGACATGCCGTCTCCACACACCACTAACATGATAACATGCTGTCTCGACACACTACTAACATGTTAGACATGCTGTCTCCACACACTACTAACATGTTAGACATGCTGTCTCCACACACTACTAACATGTTAGACAAGTTGTCTCCACACACTGTTAGCATGTTAGACAAGAACATGTTAAACAACATGCTGTCTCCACACACTACTAACATGTTGGACAAGCTGTCTCCACACACTACTAACATGTTAGACAAGCTGTCTCCACACACTACTAACACGTTAGACAAGCTGTCTCCACACACTACTAACATGGTAACATGCTGTCTCCACACACTACTAACATGTTAGACAAGCTGTCTCCACACACTACTAACATGTTGGACAAGCTGTCTCCACACACTACTAACATGTTAGACATGCTGTCTCCACACACTACTAACATGTTAGACATGCTGTCTCCACACACTACTAACATGTTAAACAACATGCTGTCTCCACACACTACTAACATGTTAAACAACATGCTGTCTCCACACACTACTAACATGTTAAACAACATGCTGTCTCCACACACTACTAACATGTTAAACAACATGCTGTCTCCACACACTACTAACATGTTAGACATGCTGTCTCCACTCACTGTTAACATGTTAGACACACTGTCTCCACACGCTACTAACATGTTAGACAAGCTGTCTCCACACACTACTAACATGTTAGACAAGCTGTCTCCACACACTACTAACATGTTAGACATGCTGTCTCCACACACTACTAACATGTTAGACATGCTGTCTCCACACACTACTAACATGTTAAACAACATGCTGTCTCCACACACTACTAACATGTTAAACAACATGCTGTCTCTGCACACTGTTAACATGTTAGACATGCTGTCTCCACACACTATTAACATCTTAGACATGCCGTCTCCACACACCACTAACATGATAACATGCTGTCTCGACACACTACTAACATGTTAGACATGCTGTCTCCACACACTACTAACATGTTAGACATGCTGTCTCCACACACTACTAACATGTTAGACAAGTTGTCTCCACACACTGTTAGCATGTTAGACAAGAACATGTTAAACAACATGCTGTCTCCACACACTACTAACATGTTAAACAAGCTGTCTCCACGTACTACTAACATGTTAGACATGCTGTCTCCACACACTACTAACATGTTGGACAAGCTGTCTCCACACACTACTAACACGTTAGACAAGCTGTCTCCACACACTACTAACATGATAACATGCTGTCTCCACACACTACTAACATGTTAAACAACATGCTGTCTCTGCACACTGTTAACATGTTAGACATGCTGTCTCCACACACTATTAACATCTTAGACATGCCGTCTCCACACACCACTAACATGATAACATGCTGTCTCGACACACTACTAACGTGTTAGACATGCCGTCTCCACACACTACTAACATGTTAGACAAGCTGTCTTCACACACTACTAACATGTTAGACATGCCGTCTCCACACCCTACTAACATGTTAGACAAGCTGTCTCCACACACTACTAACATGTTAGACATGCTGTCTCCACACACTACTAACATAACATGCTGTCTCCACACACTACTAACATGTTAAACAACATGCTGTCTCCACACACTACTAACATGTTAGACAAGCTGTCTCCACACACTACTAACATAACATGCTGTCTCCACACACTACTAACATGTTAAACAACATGCTGTCTCCACACACTACTAACATGTTAGACAAGCTGTCTCCACACACTACTAACATGTTAAACATGCTGTCTCCACACACTGTTAACATGTTAGACATCCTGTCTCCACACACTACTAACATGTTAGACAAGCTGTCTCCACACACTACTAACATGTTAAACATGCTGTCTCCACACACTGTTAACATGTTAGACATCCTGTCCCCACACACTACTAACATGTTAGACATGCTGTCTCCACACACTGTTAACATGTTAGACATCCTGTCTCCACACACTACTAACATGTTAGACAAGCTGTCTCCACACACTACTAACATGATAAACAAGCCGTCTCCACACACTGTTAACATGTTAGACATCCTGTCTCCACACACTACTAACATGTTAGACAAGCTGTCTCCACACACTACTAACATGTTAGACATGCTGTCTCCACACACTACTAACATGTTAGACATTCTGTCTCCACACACTACTAACATGTTAGACATCCTGTCTCCACACACTACTAACATGTTAGACAAGCTGTCTCCACACACTACTAACATGTTAGACACACTGTCTCCACACACTACTAACATGTTAGACAAGCTGTCTCCACGCACTACTAACATGTTAAACAACATGCTGTCTCCACACACTACTAACATGATAGACAGGCTGTCTCCACACACTACTAACATGTTAGACAAGCTGTCTCCACACACTACTAACATGTTAGACATGCTGTCTCCACACACTACTAACATGTTAAACAACATGCTGTCTCCACACACTACTAACATGTTAGACAAGCTGTCTCCACACACTACTAACATGTTAGACAAGCTGTCTCCACACACTACTAACATGTTAGACATGCTGTCTCCACACACTACTAACATGTTAAACAACATGCTGTCTCCACACACTACTAACATGTTAGACATGCTGTCTCCACACACCACTAACATGTTAGACAAGCTGTCTCCACACACTACTAACATGTTAAACAACATGCTGTCTCCACACTACTAACATGTTAGACATGCTGTCTCCACTCACTACTAACATGTTAGACAAGCTGTCTCCACACACTACTAACATGTTAGACATGCTGTCTCCACACACTACTAACATGTTAGACATGCTGTCTCCACACACTACTAACATGTTAGACATGCTGTCTCCACACACTACTAACATGTTAGACAAGCTGTCTCCACACACTACTAACATGTTAAACAACATGCTGTCTCCACACACTACTAACATGTTAGACATGCTGTCTCCACTCACTACTAACATGATAACATGCTGTCTCCACACACTACTAACATGATAACATGCTGTCTCCACACACTACTAACATGATAACATGCTGTCTCCACACACTACTAACATGATAACATGCTGTCTCCACACACTACTAACATGTTAGACAAGCTGTCTCCACACACTACTAACATGTTGGACAAGCTGTCTCCACACACTACTAACATGTTAGACATGCTGTCTCCACACACTACTAACATGTTAGACATGCTGTCTCCACACACTACTAACATGTTAAACAACATGCTGTCTCCACACACTACTAACATGTTAAACAACATGCTGTCTCCACACACTACTAACATGTTAAACAACATGCTGTCTCCACACACTACTAACATGTTAAACAACATGCTGTCTCCACACACTACTAACATGTTAGACATGCTGTCTCCACTCACTGTTAACATGTTAGACACACTGTCTCCACACGCTACTAACATGTTAGACAAGCTGTCTCCACACACTACTAACATGTTAGACAAGCTGTCTCCACACACTACTAACATGTTAGACATGCTGTCTCCACACACTACTAACATGTTAGACATGCTGTCTCCACACACTACTAACATGTTAAACAACATGCTGTCTCCACACACTACTAACATGTTAAACAACATGCTGTCTCTGCACACTGTTAACATGTTAGACATGCTGTCTCCACACACTATTAACATCTTAGACATGCCGTCTCCACACACCACTAACATGATAACATGCTGTCTCGACACACTACTAACATGTTAGACATGCTGTCTCCACACACTACTAACATGTTAGACATGCTGTCTCCACACACTACTAACATGTTAGACAAGTTGTCTCCACACACTGTTAGCATGTTAGACAAGAACATGTTAAACAACATGCTGTCTCCACACACTACTAACATGTTAAACAAGCTGTCTCCACGTACTACTAACATGTTAGACATGCTGTCTCCACACACTACTAACATGTTGGACAAGCTGTCTCCACACACTACTAACATGTTAGACAAGCTGTCTCCACACACTACTAACACGTTAGACAAGCTGTCTCCACACACTACTAACATGATAACATGCTGTCTCCACACACTACTAACATGTTAAACAACATGCTGTCTCTGCACACTGTTAACATGTTAGACATGCTGTCTCCACACACTATTAACATCTTAGACATGCCGTCTCCACACACCACTAACATGATAACATGCTGTCTCGACACACTACTAACGTGTTAGACATGCCGTCTCCACACACTACTAACATGTTAGACAAGCTGTCTTCACACACTACTAACATGTTAGACATGCCGTCTCCACACCCTACTAACATGTTAGACAAGCTGTCTCCACACACTACTAACATGTTAGACATGCTGTCTCCACACACTACTAACATAACATGCTGTCTCCACACACTACTAACATGTTAAACAACATGCTGTCTCCACACACTACTAACATGTTAGACAAGCTGTCTCCACACACTACTAACATAACATGCTGTCTCCACACACTACTAACATGTTAAACAACATGCTGTCTCCACACACTACTAACATGTTAGACAAGCTGTCTCCACACACTACTAACATGTTAAACATGCTGTCTCCACACACTGTTAACATGTTAGACATCCTGTCTCCACACACTACTAACATGTTAGACAAGCTGTCTCCACACACTACTAACATGTTAAACATGCTGTCTCCACACACTGTTAACATGTTAGACATCCTGTCTCCACACACTACTAACATGTTAGACATGCTGTCTCCACACACTGTTAACATGTTAGACATCCTGTCTCCACACACTACTAACATGTTAGACAAGCTGTCTCCACACACTACTAACATGATAAACAAGCCGTCTCCACACACTGTTAACATGTTAGACATCCTGTCTCCACACACTACTAACATGTTAGACAAGCTGTCTCCACACACTACTAACATGTTAGACATGCTGTCTCCACACACTACTAACATGTTAGACATTCTGTCTCCACACACTACTAACATGTTAGACATCCTGTCTCCACACACTACTAACATGTTAGACAAGCTGTCTCCACACACTACTAACATGTTAGACACACTGTCTCCACACACTACTAACATGTTAGACAAGCTGTCTCCACGCACTACTAACATGTTAAACAACATGCTGTCTCCACACACTACTAACATGATAGACAGGCTGTCTCCACACACTACTAACATGTTAGACAAGCTGTCTCCACACACTACTAACATGTTAGACATGCTGTCTCCACACACTACTAACATGTTAAACAACATGCTGTCTCCACACACTACTAACATGTTAGACAAGCTGTCTCCACACACTACTAACATGTTAGACAAGCTGTCTCCACACACTACTAACATGTTAGACATGCTGTCTCCACACACTACTAACATGTTAAACAACATGCTGTCTCCACACACTACTAACATGTTAGACATGCTGTCTCCACACACCACTAACATGTTAGACAAGCTGTCTCCACACACTACTAACATGTTAAACAACATGCTGTCTCCACACTACTAACATGTTAGACATGCTGTCTCCACTCACTACTAACATGTTAGACAAGCTGTCTCCACACACTACTAACATGTTAGACATGCTGTCTCCACACACTACTAACATGTTAGACATGCTGTCTCCACACACTACTAACATGTTAGACATGCTGTCTCCACACACTACTAACATGTTAGACAAGCTGTCTCCACACACTACTAACATGTTAAACAACATGCTGTCTCCACACACTACTAACATGTTAGACATGCTGTCTCCACTCACTACTAACATGATAACATGCTGTCTCCACACACTACTAACATGATAACATGCTGTCTCCACACACTACTAACATGATAACATGCTGTCTCCACACACTACTAACATGATAACATGCTGTCTCCACACACTACTAACATGTTAGACATGCTGTCTCCACACACTACTAACATGTTAGACATGCTGTCTCCACACACTACTAACATGTTAAACAATATGCTGTCTCCACACACTGCTAACATGTTAGACATGCTGTCTCCACACACTGTGTTAAGGTAGCTTGGACGAGCCAGCTGTTGAGATGAGCTGTTAATATGCCATGTCGTCTGCTATTAACATGGTCATTTAGCTTCTCTGTGGTTTATTCTTGACCTTTTTTCTTATCCTATTCAAAGCACCTTTCAGTTTTAGAAAAGCTCTTTAAAAATAAATTATTATTAATATTATTATTATTAATAAAGATATTAATATGATAAACCTGTCATAATGTTCTTTGGCAGACTGGATTAATGTGGTTGTGCGTTTAGCTTGACTGTCAGGAAGATGTGGGGTGTCAGGAAGAGATGGGGTGTCAGGAAAACGTGGGGTGTCAGGAAGATATGAGGTGTCAGGAAACCCATGGGGTGTCAGGTACACGTGGGGTGTCAGGAAGACGCGGGGTGTCAGGAATATGTGGGGTGTCATGAAGAGGTGGGGTGTCATGAAGTGGGGTGTCAGGAAGACGTGGGATGTCAGGAAGAGATGGGGTGTCAGGAAGACCTGGGGTGTCAGGAAGATGCGGGATGTCAGAAAGTAGGGTGTCAGGAAGATGTGGGGTGTCAGGAAAGACGTGTGGTGTCAGGAAGATGTGAGGTGTTGGGAAGATGTGGGGTGTCAGGAAGACGTGGGATGTCAGGAGGTGGGGTGTCAGGAAGAGGTGGGGTGTCAGGAAGACGTGGGATGTCAGGAGGTGGGGTGTCAGGAAGAGGTGGGGTGTCAGGAAGATGTGGGGTGGGTGGAGTGACCAGTGAGAGCAGGAGAAGATGTGATTACTAGGGAACATTGATAATGAAAGAAGTCAAAGTGGTTTATTACACATTTATTACACATTTATTATACATTTGATATACCTTAATTACACATTTATTATAAATGTATTACGCATTTATTATACATTTAATATACCTTAATTACACATTTATTACACATTTAATATACATTTATTATACAGCGTGTCTGGTTGCATTCACACCTCTGTGTCTCCAGAGACGTCATCTGTCACAAAATGTCCAATGGAGGAACGAGTACTGAAACTTCCTACTGAAGTAAAAGTATTGTTACTTTATTGATCACTTACTTCAATACTAGTAAAAGTATTGATGAAGAAAATGACTCAGGTTTAAGTACATGGGTTTCCTAGTGAAAACTATTTAAGTACTTACTTTGTCTGCAGGTAAGACAGCTGAACAGATTATGATTATGTTTGTGTGTGTATGTGTGTGTGTGTGTGTAGGTAAGACAGCTGAACAGATAGTGTGCTGTGTGAACCGGGACAGTTATGGGACTGCAGCTTTCCTGCAGGAGTTGATGGCGGCCCTCAGCCTGCAGGTGGCGCAGCCTCCTCCACAGCCCTCTGAACAAGACTTCTACTCCCACTTCTCCAGCAAAGGAACAGGTACACTGGCCTGCAGCACCACAGTTAGACTGCAGGGAGAAAGTAGATGGAGAGATGCTGGAAAAAAATGGGAAATTCTTGGCGTCCGGGTGGCGTGGCGGTCTATTCTGTTGCCTACCAACACAGCAGTCGCTAGTTCGAATCCCTGTGTTACGTCCGGCTTGGTCGGGCGTCCCTACAAACACAATTGGCCGTATCTGCAGGTGGGAAGCTGGATGTGGGTATGTGTCCTGGTCACTGCACTAGCGCTTCCTCTGGTTGGTCGGGGCGCCTGTTCAGGGGGGAGGGGGAACTGGGGAGAACAGCGTGATCCTACCACGTGCTACATCCCCCTGGTGAAACTCCTCACTGTCAGGTGAAAAGAAGCGGCTGGCGACTCCACATGTATGGGAGGAGACATGTGGTAGTCTGCAGCCCTCCCCGGATCAGCAGAGGGGGTGGAGCAGAGACCGGGACGGCTCGGAAGAGTGGGGTGATTGACCAAGTACAATTGGGGAGGGGAAAAAAAATCACCAAATAAATAAATAGAAATTGGGGGATTCAGCAAACTTAGTTGTCTATTTGGTATTAATCGTGACTCATTTAATTAAACATTTCAAGCCACAGTGAGTCCTGTTCAGACACAAACTGAGTTCAGAATTCCCATTCTGGTTCAGTCTGAAGCCTTCATGAGGCTGTTCCGGTCTACAGTACCACGTTTCCTGTGTCTTCACCTGCAGGTAAAATCCAGAACTATGAGTTGATCCACAGCAGCAAGGTGAAGTTTATTTACCCTAGTGAGGAGGAGATGGGAGACCTGACCTTCATCGTTGCAGAGAGGAGGACTCTCACTAATTTAGCCTCTTCATCCTCACATTCCGTGAACATCCTGCTCTACCTGCTGGTCTTCCAGGTACAGCCTTCCTCTGCATCTCCCATCTTCCTGTTCAGCGGTCAACACAGTTGATTGTGGTAATTTTGTGAAAACCGTGGAAGAACAGGACGTTGGAAGTGTTACCAAGATACCATGTGGCTTCTGAGGAGTTGGATCACGATGTGAACCTGGTTTTCCAGATGTTTAACCTGCTGGTCTGCTGTATTGTGTTTTATTCGGTTTTCTCTCCGCAAGTTAAATTGTTTTCCTTTCTCTCATTTTACCTCCTCTCTTGTTCTTCTTTGCTCTTTTTGCCTCTTTCCTTGGTGTCAGGTCCAGACAGCCAGCAACTCGTCAACCTCCGCCCCCTCTCCTGTTCTGCAGCCCAGAACTCTGATCCTGACCAGCACTGACATCTTTCTATTAGACGAGGACTATGTCAGTTACCCGCTACCAGACTTTGCCAAGGAACCTCCTTCCAGGTCGGAAGACGCGTCTCCCCTCACCTGTATCACCTGATTTACAGTACCACAAAAAAGTACTTCCCCTCCCTGAGTTCCTCTGTTTGTGCATATTTGTCACACGGGATGGTTTTAGATCTTCATACAAAATATGATACAAGGACAACCCAAATAAACACAAAATACAGTTTTTAAATGATCATTTCATGTATTGAAGGAAAACCGTTATGCAACACCCATATCACCCATCTGAAAAATGTCCCCCCTGAACTTATAACTGCTTCTGCCACCTTTAGCAGCAACAACTGCAACCAACCCTCCCTATAACTGGAGATCCGTCGTTCTAATCGCCGTGGAGGAATTTTGGCCCACTCTTCTTTGCAGACTTGCTGTAATTCAACGACATTGGAGGGTTTTCAAACATCGACTGCTCCTGCTACAGCATCTTGATGGCGTTCACCTCAGGACTTTGGCTAGACCACTATAAAACCTTCATGTTGTTTCTTGTGAGCCATTCTGAAGTGGATCACAGAGGGTTGAATCAGTTCATCTGGACACAAAGTTTACTGACAGAAACCTTTCAGTCTCACCTAACTGCAGGTGTCCCCACCCTTATAAACAATACAGTGACTGCAGGTGTCTCCACCCTTATAAACAATACAGTGACTGCAGGTGTCTCCACCCTTATAAACAATACAGTGACCGCAGGTGTCCCCACCCTTATAAACAATACAGTGACCGCAGGTGTCCCCACCCTTATAAACAATACAGTGACTGCAGGTGTCCCCACCCTTATAAACAATACAGTGACTGCAGGTGTCCCCACCCTTATAAACAATACAGTGACTGCAGGTACCCCCACCCTTATAAACAATACAGTGACTGCAGGTGTCCCCACCTTTATAAACAATACAGTGACCGCAGGTACCCCCACCCTTATAAACAATACAGTGACTGCAGGTGTCCCACCCTTATAAACAATACAGTGACCGCAGGTACCCCCACCCTTATAAACAATACAGTGACTGCAGGTGTCCCCAGCCTTATAAACAATACAGTGACTGCAGGTGTCCCCACCCTTATAAACAATACAGTGACTGCAGGTGTCCCCACCCTTATAAACAATACAGTGACTGCAGGTACCCCACCCTTATAAACAATACAGTGACTGCAGGTGTCCCCACCCTTATAAACAATACAGTGACTGCAGGTATCCCCGCCTTTATAAACAATACAGTGACTGCAGGTACCCCCACCCTTATAAACAATACAGTGACTGCAGGTGTCCCCACCCTTATAAACAATACAGTGGCATAATGACCCAAACCAACGACCAGTTTCATATGTAAATATGGTGTGACCACTAACTAGAGTTACAGAGGTCATGTGTACTATTCACAGAGAGTTGGGGAATGTTTGCAATCACAGCATTGTAAGATGGTGAAAGATCAGAACCGTGTTTATTGGCCATGTCGGTTTACCCAAACATGGAACGTGACTCTGGTTTTGTGGCTCTCTCAGTGTACTTAACCTAGAATAACAACACTACAACGCAACAACCTTCACACATATACACAAGGACTGACTACACAGGAGAAATAAGAGGTGGTAAGGTGCAGTGGTGAAGAGAATATATCAGAGATGCTGAAATACATGTTAGCAGCTTACTTACATACATGCCTGAGGTAGATGGGCATGACAGAGTGTACCAGTACACGTACAATGTACAGTAAAGTATATACAACATGTACAGTACAGTATGTACAACATGTACAGTATATACAACATGTGCAGTACAGTATATACAACATGTACAGTACAGTATGTACAACATGTACAGTATATACAACATTAACAGTACAGTATATACAACATGTACAGTACAGTATATACAGCATGTACAGTACAGTACATGTATAGTACAGTATGTACAACATGTACAGTATATACAGCATGAACAGTACAGTAAATACAACATTTACAGTACAGTATATACAGCATGTACAGTACAGTATATACAACATGGTTGGATTTATTGTCAGTGTTAAGTGTTCATGTGAATGACAGCCCACGGAAAGAAACTGTTTTTATATCTGGTTGTTTTGGGGTACAGTGCTCTGTAGTGCCTACCAGAGGGGAGGAGTTGGAACAGGTTGTGACCAGGGTGTGATGGGTCTGCAGTGATGTTGCCTGCCCATTTCCTGAGTCTGGAGGTGTATAAGTCCTGAATGGAGGGCAGGTTGGCACCAGTGATCTTCTCTGCAGACTTAACTGTCCGTTATAGTCTGTCCCTGTCCTGTTTGATGGCCGAACCAAACCAGACAGTGATGGATGTGCAGAGGACAGGCTGGATTACTGCAGCGTAGAACTGAATCAGCAGGTTGAATTTGTTGAGCTGGTGGAGAAAGAACATCCTCTGCTGAGCATTTTTGATTATTGTGTCTATGTTGGATGTCCGCCTTAGGTCCTGGGAGATTGTGGAACCCAGACATCTGTAGGTTTTCACCGTAGACACTGTTGTTGAGTATGGTGAGGGGGGCAGTGTTGGAGGGGCTCCCCCTGAAGTCCATTGTCATCTCCACTGTTTTTAGCGTGTTAAGCTCCGGGTTGTTACGGCCACACCAGAGAACCAGCTGATCAACCTCCCGTCTATATGCAGACTCGTCACCATCCCGAATACGGCCAATGATGGTTGTTTCGTCCACAAACTTCAGGAGTTTAACAGACGGGTCACCTGAGGTGCAGTCATTTGTGTAGAGGGAGAAGAGCAGAGGGGAGAGCACACATCCCTGAGGGGCACCAGTGCTGATTGTCCGGGTGCTGGATGTGATTTTCCCCAGCCTCACCTGCTGCCTCCTGTGTGTCAGGAAGTTTTAATCCACTGGCAGACGGGGGCTGGTACAGTGAGCCAGGTGAGTTTGGAGTGGAGGATATCTGGGGCGATGGTGTTGAACACTGAGCTGAAGTCCAAAAACAGGACCCTTGCATATGTCCCTGGGGAGTCGAGGTGTTGGAAGATTTAGTGCAATCCCATGTGGACTGCATCATCCACTGACCCATTTGGTTGGTAGGCAAACTGTAGGGGGTCGAGCAGGGGGCCTGTGATTTCCCCTCGAAGGATTTCATGACCACAAATGTTAGGGCAATGGGCCTGTAGTCATTTAATCCTATGATATGGGGTTTCTTGGGGACCGGGATGATAGGGGAGCTCTTGGAGCATCCCAAAAGGCTCGAGGGTTATCAATGTGCTTTTTAGCAAATATGAGATAAGCAATGATGTTCTCCTAGTTAGCAGTGCCAGAAAAGTTGGATCAGCTCATCTGGACACAAGGTTTGGTGGGAGAAACATTTCATCGTCATCTAAGGGACGTCGTCAGTCTCAGCTGACTGTAGGTATCCCCACCCTTATAAACAAACCCCAAAACACATTGCACCAGAAATTCGTCTCCCCGAAAAGGGAACAACCATCCCGGAACCAAGGGGGGTGGGGGGGCTAAGAGTACATCTGTCTCCATCTTACAATGTTGTGATTGTAACTATTCCCCAACCCTCTGTGAATAGTACACATGGCCATTGTAAGTATTTAGCTGGTGTTAGATCGCCGGTTTCAGACATTATGCAGCTGTACTGTTTGTAAGGGTGGGGAAATCTGCAGTCAGCTGAGACTGACGAAGTCACTTAGATGAGTGATGATGTTTTTGTTTTCCCCATTAAACCTTGTGTCCAGATGAACTGGTTCGACTTTAATGATATTCTACACCTGGATCAGTGAGCATGCATCAAGAGAGGTAGCAGTGGTTTGCACCTTGCAGCTCTCCCATGAAACCCATTTTTGACCAGTGTTCTTGCTTTTTGTCAAATCATGGACCATGACCTTAGCTGAGGCTCGAGAGGCCTGCAGCTCTCAACATGTTGTCTTGTTTTGGGGTTTTTCTTGTGGCTTACCGGATGAGTGGTCATTGTGCCCTCAGAGGAATGTTGGTAGGCCAGCCATCTCCTAGGAAGATTCACCGCTATTGGTAGTTTTCTACATTGGGAGACAGTGGCTCTCGCTGTGGTTCGATGGAGTCCCAGAGCCTTAAAAATGGCTTTGTAACCCTTTCCTGGCTGATGTATCGCAACAACTGTTTTCTCACCTCTTCTAGGATTTCTTTTGATGGCGGCATAGTGTTCTGCTTGCTGAGACCTTGTAGCCTACTTCACATGGGTGGTAAGGTCCTGTATAAGTCATGTTTAGATTCAGCATGGCTGGCAGTCATCCAGCCTGGGTGTGTCTGCTCTAGTTGAATCCAATGATCAATTAAGTTGGGTTAACTAGTTGATGAGTAACTAAGGGGACAATTACTTTTCACACAAGGTCAGTTGTTGTTGCTAAAGGTGGCACAGCGAGTTATTAAGTTCAGGGGGCAGTTACTTGTCACATGGGGAATATGGGTGTTGGAATTACCATTTAAAAACAGAATGTTGTGTTAACTCAGGGTCTCCTTGTCTTACTACATTTTGATTGAAGATCTGAAACAATTAAAGTGTGACAATATGCAAAAATAGAGGAAATCAGTATGAGGGCAAATACTTTTTCACATCACTGTACCTGTATCACTTCACTCACGTGTATCACTTCATTTACCTGTCTCAGCTCATTCACCTGTATCACTTCACTCACCTGTATCACTTCATTTACCTGTCTCAGCTCATTCACCTGTATCACTTCATTCACCTGTATCACTTCATTCACCTGTATCACTTCACTCACCTGTATCACTTCATTCACCTATATCACTTCACTCACCTGTATCACTTCATTTACCTGTCTCAGCTCATTCACCTGTATCACTTCATTCACCTGTATCACTTCACTCACCTGTATCACTTCATTCACCTGTATCACTTCACTCACCTGTATCACTTCATTTACCTGTCTCAGCTCATTCACCTGTATCACCTCACTCACCTGTATCACTTCATTTACCTGTCTCAGCTCATTCACCTGTATCACTTCACTCACCTGTATCACTTCATTTACCTGTCTCCGCTCATTCACCTGTTTCACTTCACTCACCTGTATCACTTCATTTACCTGTCTCTGCTCATTCACCTGTATCACTTCACTCACCTGTATCACTTCATTTACCTGTCTCAGCTCATTCACCTGTATCACCTCACTCACCTGTATCACTTCATTTACCTGTCTCAGCTCATTCACCTGTTTCACTTCACTCACCTGTCTCAGCTCATTCACCTGTATCACTTCACTCACCTGTATCACTTCATTTACCTGTATCACTTCATTTACCTGTCTCAGCTCATTCACCTGTATCACTTCACTCACCTGTATCACTTCATTTACCTGTATCACTTCATTTACCTGTCTCAGCTCATTCACCTGTATCACTTCACTCACCTGTCTCACTTCATTTACCTGTCTCAGCTCATTCACCTGTATCACTTCATTCACCTGTATCACTTCATTTACCTGTCTCAGCTCATTCACCTGTATCACCTCACTCACCTGTCTCACTTCATTCAGCTTAATATAGATTTTTAGAATTCCAAATGGTTCATCTCTGCAGTGCTCTGCAGCCATAAGAAGCACATTTATCTAGAATCCTTGGATTTGGCCTTCGTACCCTCAGACTTTGACCCTCGTCTTTGACGACCTGCCTGGCCCAGACCTGGTGGCTACAGTTCTTTCTAGGTTGGGAGGCAGTACGAGTAATGTGTCTCACCATTGTAAATAGCGCCTCCTATGTCTGTACAGCTGTGGGTGGTTCAGGGGGAAGTAGTGTGACGCTGCACTAGTGTTATGTTCCCCCGGAGAAACCTGCAGCTGACAGGTGAAAGGAGGGGTCAGTGAATATATTGACAGTACTTAACATTAAATATATATATATATATATATATATATATATATATATATATACATATATACACACACACACACACACACACATATATATATATATGTGTGTGTGTGTGTGTGTACCAAATAGCCTGGTAGAGCATGAGATAGTAATATAGTAATCATATCATAATCCAGACCACATGTCAAGTCCATAAAACATTAAGTACTGTATTCTTGATAAATTTTCATTGATATTGTCTGTGTCCTAGCAGGGAGCGGTACCAGCTGCGGGAGACTCGGAGGATCCGGGATGTGGACCGGGTCCTGTTGGGGTACCAGACGTACCCTCAGGCTTTGACCCTCGTCTTTGACGACCTGCCTGGCCCAGACCTGTTGTGCCACCTCACCATGGACCACTTCACGGCAGCGGGGGGCTCCCAGAGCACATGGGTTGCTGGGGCTGGGGCGGAAGGGGAGGTCCAGTGGTGTATTTTTGTCCCAGGAGCCGACAGCAGGGAGAGGCTCATCTGTCTCCTCGCCCGCCAGTGGGAGGCGCTCTGCAGCCGTGAACTACCTGTAGAACTCACTGGCTGATTGTCAGACTGAGGATGATTGACAGGTCAACTTGAAGCTTGTTTGGCCAACTAGATTTGACTGCAAGTCCAGGCTGGATGGACCTGGGTTGGTTCACATGCAGTCTTCCTGCCTGATCGGCTGACTGGAGTTGTGTGATGTGGGAACTCGGCGCTGTGTTGGCTGACGGCTGTTCAAGCCCTCCTGCTGATCTACTGCAGCAAAGCTCAACACAACAGGATCTCTACAATGAAGAAGACACAAATGAGCAAACCAACAAAAGCACAGAGACAAACCTGTTGTCGCGGACAGACAGACAGACAGACAGACAGACGGACAGAGATTACTTATCATTGATACCAGGGGAGACTCACACAGTCCATATTTTCTTCTTCGGCTTCTGAGACGCAGAACAAACACATACATACACACTGCTGCTAGGCACTGTGCTTCCTGTACCACGTTAGTTAAGCAGTGTAACTGCAGTAGTACTGCTGTATTACTACACTATTGTTACAGTATAAGTGCCCTGTTGATATATTACAACTATAGTTCTGCCACAGTATTACCACAGTGTTGTTGTAGCAGTATTACTGCAGCACTACAATAGTGTTACTACAGTGCTACTGCAGGGTCACTATACTACTACTACTACAGTGTTAGTGCATTATTGATGCAGTACATCTGGACTGATGTATTAGACATTTACGATTCTGGTAATTATTGTGATTTGTTTTGGACTGAGGATGATTTCCATCCTGAAGCTACTTTTGTATTATTGAATTATTATTGTTATTATAATTATTATGAGGTGTTACTGATGAGGATTATTTTCATATTATATTTTATCTTAACGTGTTGGACTTTTCAGAATTTATTACTGAACAAACTGAAGACCAACAGTGTTGGAAACTGACCGATGGCCTTTGTTGTTTTGTTATTAAAGAGGAAACCACTGAGTCACACAGGTCACACCGCTTCCGGAGCCTTCTGTCACCACGACAGGTCCCGTCGTCCTGTCTGAGAGCACAACTCTCTGGTGATTGTCATGCTTTATTTATGCACTGGAGCATTATGGGTAAAATGGCACAAATGTAATGGCTTCACGTGTGTATTATTTAACCATCACAACAATAAACACGCAGTATTTGCCCACAGTACTGTATCGTGTTCTTCAGTCACAGAATGGAGGCGTAGTAGTGATAAATCTACTTTATTTGTGCAACCCCCCTCCTCTGAAGTGGAGCTCAGCAGAGGCGTCGGTCAGTGTTTCTGGTCCTGTTCTCGTCAGGAGACGCTCAGAATTAAAAGCGGCGAGTCAGCAGTCACAATCTGTTCTTCCTGTTGTCCCTCCAGGACTTCCTGATGAATCAGCTGTTCGTCCCCCAGAACTTCCTGTCTGTCAGTGACCCGTCACCCCATCACCTCCCGTTTTCTGTGAGGCAGCACTTTACTGGCCGAGTCAGGACGAGTCTTCTCCGCTCAGCAGAATCTGGTATCCGGCCTCAGATTGGACCCCCGCTGACCAATAGGAAAGATCCAAAGGAAGAACCGTAAAGAAAATATGTTTAAATGGTGATGAATTACCCTTAAATTCAAAACACCAGAATGAGGCCTCCATTGTTCCAGCACATCTGTCAGTAAACAGGACATTATTTCTCCCATGATGATCCCGCGCCAGTCTTGAACAGAATCAACACCTGAGTCCTAATTTTTTCTAATGACTTCTGATCGTCATCAACAAAATCAGACCACACCATCCTGCGTCACATCACACCATCCTGCATCACATCACACCACCCTGCATCACCTCACACCATCCTGCATCACCTCACACCATCCTGCATCACCTCACCACCCTGCATCACCTCACACCATCCTGCATCACATCACACCACCCTGCGTCACACCACACCATCCTGCATCACATCACACCATCCTGCATCACCTCACACCACCCTGCATCACATCACACCATCCTGCGTCACATCACACCATCCTGCATCACATCACACCATCCTGCGTCACACCACACCATCCTGCATCACATCACACCATCCTGCATCACCTCACACCATCCTGCATCACCTCACACCATCCTGCATCACATCACACCATCCTGCATCATATCACACCATCCTGCATCATATCACACCATCCTGCATCACCTCACACCATCCTGCATCACCTCACACCATCCTGCGTCACATCACACCATCCTGCATCACCTCACACCATCCTGCATCACCTCACACCATCCTGCATCACCTCACACCATCCTGCGTCACATCACACCATCCTGCATCACCTCACACCATCCTGCATCACCTCACACCATCCTGCGTCACACCACACCATCCTGCATCACCTCACACCATCCTGCGTCACATCACACCATCCTGCATCACATCACACCATCCTGCGTCACACCACACCACCCTGCATCACCTCACACCACCCTGCATCACCTCACACCATCCTGCATCACATCACACCATCCTGCATCACCTCACACCATCCTGCATCACCTCACAACACCCTGCATCACCTCACACCATCCTGCATCACATCACACCACCCTGCGTCACACCACACCATCCTGCATCACATCACACCATCCTGCGTCACACCACACCACCCTGCATCACCTCACACCACCCTGCGTCACCTCTCACCCTCCTGCGTCACATCACACCATCCTGCATCACATCACACCATCCTGCATCACCTCACACCACCCTGCGTCACCTCACACCATCCTGCGTCACATCACACCATCCTGCATCACATCACACCATCCTGCATCACATCACACCATCCTGCATCACATCACACCACCCTGCATCACCTCACACCATCCTGCGTCACATCACAACATCCTGCGTCACATCACACCACCTGCTTCACATCACGCCACCCTGCGTCACATCACGCCATCCTGCGTCACACCACACCATCCTGCCTCACATCACACCACCCTGCATCACATCACACCATTCTGCATCACCTCACACCACCCTGCATCACCTCACACCATCCTGCATCACCTCACACCACCCTGCATCACCTCACACCACCCTGCATCACCTCACACCACCCTGCATCACATCACACCATCCTGCATCACCTCACACCATCCTGCATCACATCACAACATCCTGCGTCACATCACACCACCTGCTTCACATCACGCCACCCTGCGTCACATCACGCCATCCTGCGTCACACCACACCATCCTGCCTCACATCACACCATTCTGCATCACCTCACACCACCCTGCATCACCTCACACCATCCTGCATCACCTCACACCACCCTGCATCACCTCACACCACCCTGCATCACATCACACCATCCTGCATCACCTCACACCACCCTGCATCACCTCACACCATCCTGCGTCACATCACACCATCCTGCATCACATCACACCATCCTGCATCACATCACACCATCCTGCATCACCTCACACCACCCTGCGTCACCTCACACCATCCTGCGTCACATCACACCATCCTGCATCACATCACACCACCTGCTTCACATCACGCCACCCTGCGTCACATCACACCATCCTGCGTCACACCACACCATCCTGCATCACATCACACCACCCTGCATCACCTCACACCACTCTGCGTCACATCACGCCACCCTGCGTCACATCACACCACCCTGCGTCACATCACACCATCCTGCGTCACACCACACCATCCTGCATCACATCACACCATCCTGCATCACCTCACACCACCCTGCATCACATCACACCATCCTGCATCACCTCACACCATCCTGCATCACATCACACCATCCTGCGTCACATCACACCATCCTGCATCACCTCACACCATCCTGCGTCACACCACACCATCCTGCATCACCTCACACCATCCTGCGTCACATCACACCATCCTGCATCACATCACACCATCCTGCGTCACACCACACCACCCTGCATCACCTCACACCACCCTGCATCACCTCACACCATCCTGCATCACATCACACCATCCTGCATCACCTCACACCATCCTGCATCACCTCACAACACCCTGCATCACCTCACACCATCCTGCATCACATCACACCACCCTGCGTCACACCACACCATCCTGCATCACATCACACCATCCTGCGTCACACCACACCACCCTGCATCACCTCACACCACCCTGCGTCACCTCTCACCCTCCTGCGTCACATCACACCATCCTGCATCACATCACACCATCCTGCATCACCTCACACCACCCTGCGTCACATCACACCATCCTGCATCACATCACACCATCCTGCATCACATCACACCATCCTGCATCACATCACACCACCCTGCATCACCTCACACCATCCTGCGTCACATCACAACATCCTGCGTCACATCACACCACCTGCTTCACATCACGCCACCCTGCGTCACATCACGCCATCCTGCGTCACACCACACCATCCTGCCTCACATCACACCACCCTGCATCACATCACACCATTCTGCATCACCTCACACCACCCTGCATCACCTCACACCATCCTGCATCACCTCACACCACCCTGCATCACCTCACACCACCCTGCATCACCTCACACCACCCTGCATCACATCACACCATCCTGCATCACCTCACACCATCCTGCATCACATCACAACATCCTGCGTCACATCACACCACCTGCTTCACATCACGCCACCCTGCGTCACATCACGCCATCCTGCGTCACACCACACCATCCTGCCTCACATCACACCATTCTGCATCACCTCACACCACCCTGCATCACCTCACACCATCCTGCATCACCTCACACCACCCTGCATCACCTCACACCACCCTGCATCACATCACACCATCCTGCATCACCTCACACCACCCTGCGTCACCTCACACCATCCTGCGTCACATCACACCATCCTGCATCACATCACACCATCCTGCATCACATCACACCATCCTGCATCACCTCACACCACCCTGCGTCACCTCACACCATCCTGCGTCACATCACACCATCCTGCATCACATCACACCACCTGCTTCACATCACGCCACCCTGCGTCACATCACACCATCCTGCGTCACACCACACCATCCTGCATCACATCACACCACCCTGCATCACCTCACACCACTCTGCGTCACATCACGCCACCCTGCGTCACATCACACCACCCTGCGTCACATCACACCATCCTGCGTCACACCACACCATCCTGCATCACATCACACCATCCTGCATCACCTCACACCACCCTGCATCACATCACACCATCCTGCATCACCTCACACCATCCTGCATCACATCACACCATCCTGCGTCACATCACACCATCCTGCATCACATCACACCATCCTGCGTCACCTCACACCACCCTGCATCACCTCACACCATCCTGCATCACATCACACCATCCTGCATCACCTCACACCATCCTGCATCACATCACACCATCCTGCATCACCTCACACCACCCTGCATCACCTCACACCATCCTGCATCACATCACACCACCCTGCGTCACACCACACCATCCTGCATCACATCACACCATCCTGCATCACCTCACACCATCCTGCATCACCTCACACCATCCTGCGTCACATCACACCACCCTGCGTCACATCACACCATCCTGCATCACATCACACCATCCTGCGTCACACCACACCACCCTGCATCACCTCACACCACCCTGCATCACCTCTCACCCTCCTGCGTCACATCACACCATCCTGCGTCACATCACACCATCCTGCATCACCTCACACCACCCTGCGTCACCTCACACCATCCTGCGTCACATCACACCATCCTGCATCACATCACACCATCCTGCATCACATCACACCATCCTGCATCACCTCACACCACCCTGCATCACCTCACACCATCCTGCGTCACATCACAACATCCTGCGTCACATCACACCACCTGCTTCACATCACGCCACCCTGCGTCACATCACGCCATCCTGCGTCACACCACACCATCCTGCCTCACATCACACCACCCTGCATCACCTCACACCATCCTGCATCACCTCACACCACCCTGCATCACCTCACACCACCCTGCATCACCTCACACCACCCTGCATCACCTCACACCACCCTGCATCACATCACACCATCCTGCATCACCTCACACCATCCTGCGTCACATCACACCACCCTGCGTCACATCACACCATCCTGCGTCACACCACACCACCCTGCATCACCTCACACCACCCTGCATCACCTCACACCATCCTGCGTCACATCACACCATCCTGCATCACATCACACCATCCTGCATCACATCACACCATCCTGCATCACATCACACCATCCTGCATCACATCACGCCACCTGCTTCACATCACGCCACCCTGCGTCACATCACACCATCCTGCGTCACACCACACCATCCTGCGTCACATCACACCATCCTGCATCACATCACACCACCTGCTTCACATCACGCCACCCTGCGTCACATCACACCATCCTGCATCACCTCACACCACCCTGCATCACCTCACACCATCCTGCGTCACATCACACCATCCTGCATCACATCACACCATCCTGCATCACCTCACACCACCCTGCATCACCTCACACCACCCTGCATCACCTCACACCACCCTGCATCACCTCACACCATCCTGCGTCACATCACACCATCCTGCATCACATCACACCATCCTGCATCACATCACACCATCCTGCATCACATCACACCATCCTGCATCACATCACGCCACCTGCTTCACATCACGCCACCCTGCGTCACATCACACCATCCTGCATCACATCACACCATCCTGCATCACCTCACACCATCTTGCATCACCTCACACCATCCTGCATCACATCACGCCACCTGCTTCACATCACGCCACCCTGCGTCACATCACGCCACCTGCTTCACATCACACCATCCTGCATCACATCACACCATCCTGCATCACCTCACACCATCTTGCATCACCTCACACCACCCTGCATCACCTCACACCACCCTGCGTCACATCACACCACATTCTGCATCTACTGGTCCAGCTCAGAGGATCATTAAGCCATGCAGTGTGTGTGTGTGTGTGTGTGTGACAGAGAGAGAGACAGACAGACAGGCAGACAGACAGACAGACAGAGACAGAGGGTGTGTTGGTGTATCTGGTGGGAACCTTCCTGCACTGAAGGTCACATCCTGGTTTGTGATTTTTCACATTCACAGAGGAACGGTATGCACACACAACCATTCCAGATCCTCTAGTCAACAGGCTGAAACCACATCACATCCAAAACTTCATCCGATACTATAAAGAACATTTCCTGGAGAAGCTGTGGACCAGCTCAAAGCCTTGTTAAGACAGTTACTATCGGGGTGTCCGGGTGGCGTAGCGGTCTATTCTGTTGCCTATCAACACAGGGATCGCCAGTTCAAATCCCCGTGTTAACTCCGGCTTGGTCGGGCGTCCCTACAGACACAATTGGCTGTGTCTGCAGGTGGGAAGCCAGATGTGGGTATGTGTCCTGGTTGGTCAGGGCGCCTGTTCAGGGAGGAGGGGGAACTGGGGGGAATAGTGTGATCCTCCCACGTGCTACATCCCCCTGGTGAAACTCCTCACTGTCAGGTGAAAAGAAGCAGCTGGCGACTCCACACGTATGGGAGGAGGCATGTGGTAGTCTGCAGCCCTCCCCGGATCAGGAGCAGAGACCGGGACAACTCGGAAGAGTGGGGTAATTGGACGGGTACAATTGGGGACAAAAAAGGGGAAAATCCACAAAGAAAAAGCAATCTTAAGGAGCTACTTTGTGGTTACTAGGTGTTTAGTGGTTACTAGGTGTTTAGTGGTTACGAGGTGTTTAGTGGTTACTAGGTGTTTAGTGGTTACTAGGTGTTTAGTGGTTACGAGGTGGTTAGTGGTTACGAGGTGTTTAGTGGTTACTAGGTGGTTAGTGGTTACTAGGTGTTTAGTGGTTACTAGGTGGTTAGTGGTTACAAGGTGGTTAGTGGTTACTAGGTGTTTAGTGGTTACAAGGTGTTTAGTGGTTACAAGGTGTTTAGTGGTTACTAGGTGGTTAGTGGTTACTAGGTGGTTAGTTGTTACTAGGTGGTTAGTGGTTACTAGGTGTTTAGTGGTTACTAGGTGGTTAGTGGTTACAAGGTGGTTAGTGGTTACTAGGTGTTTAGTGGTTACTAGGTGTTTAGTGGTTACTAGGTGTTTAGTGGTTACGAGGTGGTTAGTGGTTACGAGGTGTTTAGTGGTTACTAGGTGGTTAGTGGTTACTAGGTGTTTAGTGGTTACTAGGTGGTTAGTGGTTACAAGGTGGTTAGTGGTTACTAGGTGTTTAGTGGTTACTAGGTGTTTAGTGGTTACGAGGTGGTTAGTGGTTACGAGTCCAGATATGTAGAACCTACTAGTCCAGGTATGTAGAACCAGACTAGTCCAGATATGTAGAACCTACTAGTCCAGGTATGTGGAACTAGACTAGTCCAGGTATGTAGAACCAGACTAGTCCAGGTATGTAGAACCAGACTAGTCCAGGTATGTAGAACCAGACTAGTCCAGATATGTAGAACCTACTAGTCCAGGTATGTGGAACTAGACTAGTCCAGGTATGTAGAACCAGACTAGTCCAGGTATGTAGAACCTAATAGTCCAGGTATGTGGAACTAGACTGTCCAGATATGTAGAACCAGACTAGTCCAGGTATGTAGAACCTAATAGTCCAGGTATGTAGAACCAGACTAGTCCAGGTATGTGGAACTAGACTAGTCCAGGAATGTAGAACTAGACTAGTCCAGGTATGTAGAACTAGACTAGTACAGGTATGTAGAACTAGATGGAGCATGTAGAACTAGATAGCGCTTATGAACAGAGAACTGTGCTTACAAGCCGGACACTAAACACTGATGCTTTGTCTGACACCAGTCCCTGTTTGCTGATGGTATTCTATATTCCCTTCCTCCATTTTCCTTGTCCGAATTGTAACTGTAAAATTTATTCACTATTTAGTGCCCACGATGCAACTGAAACGGTAACGTCCACAATACTCTCACAAGGGGTTTTACATCATGCCTGGACAGTTTTGGATTACAGCAATATATTGATTTTCCTACGCCCTCCGAAGGACACATACCTGACCTGATCTGCTGCTCTGGTGTAACTCCTCTTAACTGCAGGGCATCTGATTTGCCCATTTCCGACCACAGGTTAGTGTCTTGCCATGTTAACTTAACAGTATCCAAAACAAATGTGTCACGCCCCATCTCGTTCCGTAACATTAAGAATATTGATTTATCTGCTCTCACTAGTGGAACTGATAACCTCCCCAGCAACGACAATTTATCCACCCCAGACGAACTGGTCTCTCATTACAACGACGGCCGTTATAGTCTTTTAGACGATCTTGCTCCTCTGTTTCCTTTACCCACTCTGCCCCTTGGTTTACACCTGCACTAGGCCAGCTTAAAGCTAAGGGCCGTCGCCTGGAACGCCTTTACACGAAAACTGGCCTTGTTGTTCATGAAGACATGTATAATGACCGCATACTTCATTATAAGGAGGCTCAGTCCACTGCTAAATCGTCTTATTATGCAAATTTGATTAGATCAGCTGAAGGGAACACTAGAGCCCTCTTTTCCACAGTAAACAATGTTTGATGGCCACCAGACACTCTCGCACCTCACCTGTATTCAGTTGCTCAATGTAATGCCTTCATGACCTTTTTTAATACCAAAATTGAAAATATTCATCAACAACTGACCTCGTCAAACAGTACTGCATACAGTTCATCTCATTCACCAGTCTGTGCTCCCCTCTCTTCTTTGCTATCTAGTTTTAAACTCCCAACTGTTGCAGAAATATCTGGTCTTATTCACAAATCCAAATCATCTACCTGTCAGTTAGACCCCCTTCCTACTCATTTAGTAAAAGCCTGTCTACCTTCTCTATCCTCTTTAATAACTGATATCATACATTCCTCCCTTACCTCTGGTCTTGTTCCCTCATCTCTCAAAACAGCTGCAATAACTCCAATACTCAAGAAACCTGGTGCAGACCCCAACAATTTGAATAATTTTCACCCAATCTCAAATTTACCATTTCTTTCTAAAACACGTGAAAGAACAGTCGCATCTCAGGTACACGCTCACTTGACTAACAACAACTTGTTTGAACAATTCCAGTCTGGTTTTCGCTCCATGCACAGTACGGAGACAGACTTGGTGACAATCACTAATGAGCTGCTGATGGCAGCTGACTCTGGGCTGTTAACCATACTTGTCCTCCTTGACCTGAGTGCAGCCTTTGATGCAATCTCACACAACATCCTTTTAGAAAGATTAGCTTCCATTAGAATAACTGGCACCCCCCCCCCGACTGGTTTAGATCATATCTCTCTGGCCGCACTCAGTTTGTCCAACTTAAAAATTTGAGATCTCAGTCTTTTCTTGTTACTACCGGTGTTCCACAGGGCTCTGTATTGGGACCCCTCCTATTTG